>NC_139321.1:32377500-32630000 GCF_056507025.1 Lutjanus erythropterus | reverse complement strand
GAAATGCCTTTCACCTAGCTGCAGAATTGATATGATATATGATGTCTTGGATTTACTAGACACGTATTGATCATCACCCAAAGATAATAATTAGGCTACAATAATAATTAAAAAAAAATAGTATTCCTAATTACCAGTGGAGGAAGAAGTACTCAGATCTTGTACTCAAATAAAAGTTGTATAGCACGGGATGGATGGAACTTTAGGTATAAAGTATAAAATTAAAACATAAATATTTGAGTATTCATTACGCAGAAAACCCCATCTAAAAATAATGTATATGGTATCACTGTGTATTTGTTGGAGCTGTTAAAGTTGAAGCTGATTGTGATGACTTGTTTGTCATTTGAACACTGCACTCAGATGTCACTTGTGAAAGTTTTGTTTTATCCTATATGTACAATTACACTTAATAAATTATTTGTTTGTTATATTTTGTTATTAATCTGGATATACAATAGGTCTGAAATTAAAAAAAAGCAATTATTTTGACTGATATTGCACTTGTGATATTATTTACCTCATTTTAATTTTCATTGAAAAACATATTAAAATGATAGTGGTTCAGTTTTTGCAGAAATCTGTACCAAATAAAGATACTTTCTTAAATCTGTAGAATATGTTTAAGTTAGGTTTAAGTTCTTCAGCAAAATATTGAATTTAAAATCAGATTTTGACACACATTTTTCCTTTAACTGAAGTTGTCGGATAAATGTCTTTAAGTAGAAAGCACAACATTTTCCCTTAAAATACAGCAGAGTATAAATATGAAGTAACAGAAATTTCTGATCTGAGATATGTAGAGGAAACAGTTATTATTTAAATAAAGTTTCCTACTGACCTGAACACATATCACCATGATTTTATTTATTTTGTGCTGTCATGAACTTGGCAAAATTCAGGTGTACTTTGACTGAATGGTGGATGTTATTTAGTGTAATAAAACACCTCTAATGTTCTAATCTTTTCCAAATGAACATCTTCTTAACAGTGTCTCAATAAAGTGTATCAGAGGTCCTAAAAGGTGACACAAGAGGAGGCATCTGTTTCAACATACTGCTTCTCTTTACATTTGCACAAATGTTGTGTAGTTAATGTAACAGAGGAAACATTAAACTTGACAGAAAAGTCCTGTTCAGCTGAGAGTTAAAGTCAAGTCCAACTCCATTGTGCTCTTAAAGATCCCTGTGTTCATATTACTGTCCTTTCAACACAAAGTCAACAAAACAATAGTTCATTTTGTATAAAACATCCTAAATGCATATTTTTTACAATTTCAGTCAAAGCAGCAAAAGTCAGATTAGAGGATTTTTTGCAAAGTAAGCCTGCTTAGTATTTGAGTTAATTATTTCAAGTTTGAAGGTTTACAAATCACCGGTAAGTACAGCGCACAAAGCTTCATCTTTCATAAACCACATGATCTCTCAAACACACATCAATGTCCACTGTCACAATATCCACTGTTTAGTTTACAATATCCACAGTTTATGATATTAAAAATATAACATCTGCACCTATTAAGAACATTATTCATCTGAAAACTTCAAGGACCATACCTCTTGACAAACACACATCTCACTTGAAGGGGTCTGTTTAGTCTCTCTTCTGGAGCTTTTGACTAAGTCCTCACATGAGTCCCAGAACAGCCACCAAACAGACCTGAGGTGAAACATCTGTTTCCAGGGTCAAAAATAACTTTGAACCTCAACCATACTGGTGTTTTTGGATGTTTTAACCCATTTACATCAAGTTGCATATAGTTATAACTTACTGCTTATGTTTGTCTTGTGTTTTTAGGACTGAAAAAAAATATTTTTCCTACAATCTAGGCAGACAATGGTTTCCATTTTACTTAGAATATGAACATCAACTAATAGATACTTAAATTTCAACTTCAGACTGAATAGTTTGTATTTTAAGGAACATTAATGCAGAAATGAAGAAAAAAGTGCTGACGGGAGGCTTCGACATACACAACTGCGTTTGAAATCTCCCCTTATTTCCTGCCAAGTGCATTTATTTAGCTTCTATCATTTTGTATTGGTGTCAAATTCCAAGTATGCAATTTATGCTCCATGTAGTGCTCTCAAAAATCCCCTCAATAGAACCATTAAGTAGTGTCCATGGTATGTCCACAAACTTTGGCTAAAAAGAAATCTCACAATTCACCTTTGATGCATTTTGTTGATAAAACATGATTCTTTAGTGTCCAAAATGTCACTATGTAAATAGTTAGTAGAGTTACTATTCAGTGTCTATGATGTAAGAAAAGGTGAATGAATTAATGCAGGAGTGGATTCAAGTACAAGACAACACTTAAAATGTTGTACTATAAGAAGCTGCTAACATCACCCCCCGCTGACTTGTTTGTCATTTGGGACACTGCACTCAGGTGGATTTTGGTAATGTATGCATGTGAACGCACCATGCAATCTACACTATTTACTCACATAATGCAATAATTGATAACTGTCACCAAATTTAAAGTGGTGCTCTGGGAATTTGGATACTACGGTTATGTTTTGACATAAAGAGTGTAATTATTATGTGTACAACTTTAACTGTCAGGCCTTTTTCACCAACATGGAACTGACTCAGTTTGTGCACCAATTTTGGACCATCCTGAGCATTTCCATTAAATTGGTTTTCCTTGGGAACCAAAGTGGGCGCATCATATTTTACAGGTTGTTGTGCAATGCCCTCAGTTGCCACTTGTGATTACGATGGGACTTCTAAAAACTAGGTATTTCACCTGGGGGCGCTTCCCTGCATCTTGCATCACAAAGTGTTGGGTGCCTGATGTGCGTTCTTGATGGCATGCTCTGGGTAGTCTCTTCACTTTTTGGAGAAGCTAGCAAAACCAGAACTGAAAAAAGTTGTTTATTGACCCAATATTAAACATGCAAGAGACTTCATTCCTAGGCGTAGATTCAAACAGAAATGATTTAAATTTTTTTGTAATCATCAATTTACGTAGATACACTGGTAAAGCTGTGACCATGACTAGACTTCCTTGCAGATTTTCAAATGACTTTTACCTGACCGCTAATCAATTTAACTAACCAGTGTTAAATTAGTGGCTTTTTGATGAATTCAATTATGTCCAACAACCACAATCTACTCAGATGGGGGTCTGTACTCTGATAACAATGTAAGTTAGTATCTTGCATCAATACATACCCAGCTCAAATGGGCTGCCATTCTGGGTGAAATATCAAATTTTTAAGTAGTTGTTGATTTACAATAGATCCACTCAAAACTGGTGGAATCAAGGGCTGGTTCACTAGATAGCATCAAGGTTCCAGGAATCTTGGAACAAGATGGTTCAAATACCACAGTTAATTTGGTAGAAAAGGGCCTAAACTAGTGCTCTAGACCTCAGCACTCCAGATCCCGTCCTTTCTGTCAAGGCAGCAATGTGAGCTCTGAGTCTGAGTCTAGACAGTCCCTCAAAAAACAGGAACATTCACAGTGACGACTTACAGCATCTCAAGTTTCCAATCATTCCAAATTTAGTTTTATACTTTACTCATCTGAAACCAACTTCCTGGAAGACACAAAAAGAACAATCAATCTAAATGTAATGTAGAACGCATGGCTTGTAAATGGACTAAACATACAAAACAACAGTATGGTCTGTGAAGTATTTCATCTACCGGTTTTGTCATGACAGCAGACTGTCCAGTTACTCCATGATTTTTGGGAGGTTGCAGGCAGAAGTGAAACATTGGCTAAGGTCACCTTATTAATCTCTTGTCTTCAAAGCTATGGCACCAGTCAGTCAACTAAATAACTACACCTTAAATATACCCACCATCATCTGAATGAATGTGAGCACATGAGTAACACTAGGCTGAGAAAATAAAATGAGAACCTCACTTTGATGTGAATAAATGCTGCTATGTGATCAATTGTCCCCGAACAATAAATAGAAAATCTTTAACCTGCATCTTTTACACTATAATTTTACAGCTGAATTTTAACAGTGCATTTTGACACACTCAACAGAAACAATTCATCTTTTCAGTTTGTTAGTAAGAGATAAAAACACCATGTGACTCCAGCATTATTCTCATCATCCTAACTGGCACTTCTTTTTACAATTTCGGATGACATTATTGGCCTTTGTGCGGTGCGTTTAAACGCTTCCACATCGATAACGGTGACAGACAAACAGCTGAGCAGCCGTCTGTCTGACAGCAGGTCAGTGATCCAGTTGGTCAGTCAGAAAGACGAGCAGACAGGCACCCGGCCCAACCTATCAGTGAGTCAGACAGCCGGCCTGCCAGTCTGCATCAGTCAGTGCAAGTGATCAGTGCATCAGTAGTGCGTGGACGACAGAATCAAGTCCTGCTGTGTCGAGCCAGATCAACCAGCCTGGGTCTAATGCCACAGCAGTGGTTCCTTAACCTCTTTAAAAACTATCTCAAAAATATTAAATATGATAGCTGATTTGCATATACGATGTTTTCTACATTCTTTAAATTATCTTACGGCTCTCTAGGTCCAGGCCTCCAGATTGAGAACAGCTACACTCCACGCAACCCCTTTGTTTCGCCACAGCTCTCTGGACCTGCTGATGATCTGTACAGGATTTAAACGACCTGGTTCATTTCTTAAAATCAAGCTGAGCAGATAGTTGCCATTAAATCAGCTGATTTAAATTCTAAGGGAATGCGGCTCATAACTGATAAAAAATTGCTCCCGTGGCAAAACCTCAGCATTCAGTTTTCCCAGGTTTGATACAATCCATCACACGAATGCCGCCATCACACCAGAGCTTCAAAAGCATCTATGTCAGCTCTGTCCTAAGTCCAGAGTTAGTTCTTTGTCAGCTGATACAGCCACTTGCTAGCTGCTTGGTATCTGAAAAGACTTCTCACCAAGACAAAGTTTTTATAAGCCCACTATTCTGTGGTTAATGTTTCTCATCCAGTGCAACAGTGTCCTTAGAAGTCTCACTAATAGAAATGGCTTGGACAGAGCAACAAAATCAGATTGCGGTTTTAGCGCCAAAAAAATCCTCAGGATGCCTCCTTGATTATTACTGCAGCTGAGGACTGAGGGCGTCCCGTCCATGTGGACAGTGTTTATCACAGGCGTGTGTGCCTGCTGAGCTTCAGAAGTCGGTGTGAGTCTCTGTGAAAGCAGCTGCCGACGCAGAGCTGGTGCTGTGGGAGGCCCCTGGTCATAATGGCTTGTCAATCACTGCAACTCCTGTAGGAGTGAGAAAAAGAAAGAGTGTGAGATGAACAGCTATGTGAACAGGTGAAATGTGAACACTCAAGTCATATTTAATTCTCCTAGTCTAGAAGGAGAAAAAGGTTCCCATGCACCCGAATGGCATGTTTTTGTTACAGGGTTTTGTAGTACCCTAATGATGTCTAGTTGAGAATTTTTGATGTTGCCAAGGTCAACTAATGGGGTGCGGCCATCTTTAATTGACTATAAGTGTCCATGCAAATGGAAAAAAGGTTGCCTGATGGCATGATTGCATTTACCAGCATAGCTGCGTCCATTGCTCATATTTGTAGGAATGAGGCTCCACTTGTCTGTGGCCGGGTTGTAAAATTCTACAGAGGAGAGGTTACATGACCCGTCGTCTCCTCCAATCACATAAAGCAGCCCGTTAATGGCACAGACACCTAAAGGAGAGAATTGTATACATTTAATACCTCTGATAAATCCTTATGCATATGCTCATGATAAGTATTATAGTATGTGAAGGCAAAAAAATAAAATATCATCATGTGTTCATCAGGACAAAGTCATCACATCTGTGTGGTTCTAAAGCTAGTAAAAAACAAACAATTAAAGGGAAAGTTCAGTGTTTTTGAAGTAAGGTTGTATGAGGTACTTATCCATAGTCAGTGTATTACCTACAGGAGAAGGTGGTTGACACAACCCTAGTTTGGAGAAGCAGCAAAATACCAACACTGAAGTTAAGCAATGAACTGATGTGGACAGGGTCAGCAACAAAACTGATTTAGTCACCTGAAAAAAATCAGGTGTGTACGCTAGGGCTGCACAATAATTGCAATCATTTTGACTTAAACTGCTATATGCGATACAATTAATGGGAATGATCATTTTTGCATTACTATTTTCATTTTTACTGATGGGGGTAAAAAAAAAAACTATTATAATTGTGACAGTGTGACAAAACTAACATGTTTTCTTACATCTGGAGATCAAGAATTTTTTGGCCAGATCATCTCTGCAACACTACAGTGCTTCATTATAATGCTGTTTCCTCACACACTTTATCTTTTTTTAAAAAACTGCAATTTGGTTCTCGCGCTGCGATTTGGATATTGCATGTGGCCATATAACAATTTGAATAATATCTCAATTAGTTGTGCAGCCTTACTTTACACAACATGTAGGATCAGACAGCCTTTTCCAAGGGAAACACTGATTATATAAGCCAAATAATGTTCACTCTCTCAATCAGCCAGACTCCACTGCAGTAATTTTACCACGTACAACACAGGAGGTGCTGGTCTACTGCTGCCTTAATATCAGTTAGCATGTTTGTGTTGTTTCTGTCGTTTTATAGAGTTAGTTCAGATTCATTACAGTCACACAATAACACAAACAAACCAACAAATGAAGACAGGGTCTGGTTAAGTGACGAAAAAAGTGATATTTGGCTTCTATAATGGTGATTTCCAATCGGAAAATGCTGACGACAAGTTAAGTGGTGAAAATATTCTAAATATACTATACACTTAAATGCATGTTAATTTTTTTTAAGTGGCTAAAATACATTATGTTGCTGACCCTGTCTACAGCAGTGCATTGCCTGACTTCCTGCTGGTACTGCTGCTGCTTCACCAAACTGGGGGCATGTTGGCCGCCATCCACTCTAGCTGATACACTGACTATCAGTAAGTATCTCATATCACCCCATTTCACAAAATCTGAATCAGCCCTTTAAAACATTTTATCTAAAAGTTTCAGTGGAGGGATGGAAGCATTATTACACCAGTTATGAAAAGTACATCACATAAGATGGTCTATCTCAACGCGTGTGATGGGGTCAAAGAGTCCAGACATACAGTTGTATTTTTGTAATTTTACTGTTTTCCCACATTCCCAGGGTAAGAAATTAGTAAATACTTTTGGACCAACTTTTTATGCATTTAGTGTAGACTTAAGTTACGTCAAACAACAATATCAGGCTATCTGAGCTAAATTGTTGAGTGTCTGTGGGATCAAATTGATCCTGCGGGAATTCAGAGATTGAATGAAATTTAGCAAGTTAACTAAGTGGGTGGCTTTCTCCAAGCTTTGTCTGAGGAGAGGCTCACAGTCTCAGACTTTAAAAACCACTGATGTAAAGTAATAAAACCTCACACTGAGTGAGGTTTTCTTTTGCTTCTTGACTTTATGGCAGGTTTTCTGCCAAGATTCTACAAACATCACATTTTTTTGATTGGTTATGCCAACAGAGTAAAGAGAGATCTCCGTGGAACCATTTGAGATTGTTGCACATTGGACAGAAAGTAGCTTCATGATTTTGGGCTTGGCTTGTTATTGTTTTGAGACGCCCTTCCATATCAGTAAGGTGCCAGCTTCTAATTACATACTTGTCTGAACATGAGCTTGAAAAATCTCTGCTTTAATCAATGAGCTTCTACTGCCTAAAGAACAACTGCTGACATGATATTTACTGGTGATCACGTAACTGTTGGAAACAACTGCGTGAACAAGACCTGAAGTCATTTGATCTCTTAAATACCTAATTTTGCAGTTTCTGGGATTCACAGTAATCAGTCTACAGTGTACCAATGTGTAAAAACTGGTTGTGTGTCTGTGGTCATTATCTGACCTGCATTTCTTCGGCACATGTTCATGTCACAGACCAGTCTCCAGGTGTTGGTCTGTGGGTCGTACACCTCCACGCTCTTCCTCACCAGAGGACCATCATGTCCTCCCGCTGCATAGAGCTGACCGCCTAACACACCCACCCCTGGACACAAAATAGAAAACACACAGTGATATCAGTGTTGTGGTGCAGATGACTGTGTTGTAATGTTGCCATGACACCAGACTTTAGATTTCAATATGTTGTTGTAACACTGGATAAACATCGGATTTCCTTGTAAGCAAGAGTGTGAACCTTTTCTTCATGATGTTAATTTGAGCACAGTCATTTTTCGCACTGTAATGTACTGCAATAGCTTGTGGGATTTTTGCTTGTTCAATGGCAAATAAAATCCACCAGGTGGTGATGTTGCTCCAGAGGAAACTGTTGGCAAAAGTTCAGCACTGCATCATTAACTACAGTATGTGCAGGCTTATTCGAATCAACTGGGGCAATCTTGTTCTATAAATAGTGTCAGCGCCAGGCTGATTTACAATACAGCTGGTGCAGATGACCACAAATAACATAAAATGATATTAAATAATAATCTCAAAATTTATGTGATTAAAAATTATTTTTTCCAGTGTGTAAAGATGTGCATCTCTTTCAAAGAATCACTTATAAGTGTAAAAGCCACATAGCATTGCTTCTAATTTGAGTATAATACCTGGGAGTGACAATATTTTGGCCAGTTCTCACTTTTAGACAGACCTTCAAAGTGCTGTTTGAGGGTTCAGACATAGTTTCAAGGTTTAAATTAGGGTTACTGCTTGATTCCACCGGGCACGTGGTTTTGATCCGTTCTCCACGTGGCTTCATGCCCAACCAGGAGACCTGCTCAGATTATGTTGATATAGAGAGAGTCTGCACAGGATGTTTTATTGCCATGCCTTCTCTGTGTCTGACTTCCTGCCTTTTCTGTGTCTGACTTCCTGCCCAGCTCGATCTGCTCTGTGCAGCTTGATGCAGCTTCCATCAAAGCGTACTCTTCATGCAGCAGAGCAGAGAGACATTTCTGGGATGCCTCTGGAATCACAAGTAGAGGCACACAGTATTATCAGACAATCACAGCATACACACTATATTGTCCAATATGTGCCAATATATGATAAAACTTTTTTTCTGACAGAACATAATTCTCATTGTTTTTATTTTTTAGGCAGCTTTTTATGAATATCTGATACTTTTTTTGAATTCAAGTTCAAAGCATATTTGTGTTTTTGTTTATAGTTATTTATCATTTAGAAGAGAAAAGGATCTTCTGTCCATAGGAAACTCCAAAATCAACAAAATATGAAAGTTCCTTGTTGTAGTTTTAATACCGTTACCAGCACTGGCCCCAAAAATCCAGTATCTGTTGAGTTCTAACCACAAGTACTGTCTAGACTGAGTGTGATCAGCACCAGCAGATGTGACAGCCATGCCTGGTTGAATAAGACAGTTAGGTAAGACTTGGGGTTAGTCCTTTAATTGTGATAGTTAAACATCATGGGTTTCTTCACAAGTAGGGAGGTAAAAAACGTGTGTGTGTGTGTGTGTGTGTGTACCTGCTCCACTGCGCCGTGTGCTCATGTCAGCTACATAGCACCACTGATCAGTGACAGGGTCATATTCTTCCACTGTGCTGAGACACTGACGAGACGCTCCATCATATCCTCCTACTGCATACAACTTACCTGTGGACACAAACACCGTCATTAAAAAAAGGTAACATCTGAATTTTGCCTTCTCATTAAATGGCATATGATGAAGAAGCGAGGGACAGGTTCACAGAATATGTGTTACTGCTAGATATTATCAAACACCATTGAGCCTCCACGGTATGAAGTCAATAAACAACGTAAAAGTGACATACAGGATACTGTACACAGGAATGTAGTTTGGTTAGACCCCTCTGCATCAAAGTATTACAAATTTTAGGTTTGGTTCAGAAATCTCTTTCAGCTCAAAATTGTGTTTACTGGGGGACCAGTCCCAAATACCAAACATATGCAAGTGTGCATTTTCTATTATTATTGAAAGTATAATGACTGTCTGTTGAATTTTAAGAAATTTGAGGGAAACAACGGCCCCAGAACTGAAAGAATGAGTTAATGCAATGGTGGAAATAGCATCTCATAAATGTATGCTTAATAGAATAAGTGGTGATCAAGAGGACAAAGTATCTTCTGGGGAACAATTTCTCTCTGTTTTTGGTGTTGGATTTATTGATGTATTTGTTTACTTATTTATTTTTCCTCTGGATTTCTGTGTTGGAGTCTGCCTCCATAATATAATATAAAAAAAATGTGTGTTCTTGTATCCTGGAAACAATAACGATATGATAGAGCCCATATCACACACACTTCTGTCTTACCATCGACCACCCCAACACCCACACTGCTGCGTCGTGTGTTCATGGAGGCGACATACATCCACTCATTGGTTTTATAATTATAGGCTTCTACTGTGGACAGACCTGAAGGAGAGATACACAGAGAGACAGAAAAAAAAACAAAGAGGAAGACTAATTAGAGAACAATAGGTTAGAATAAGCCTGTGTGTGTGTGTGTTTGTGTGTGTGTGTGTGTGTGTGTGTGTGTGTGTGTGTGTGTGTGTGTGTGTGTGTCGATCTGTCTGTAGGTGTAAACATTCTGCATGCAGCTGCTGGATGTGTTAAGAGAGGAAAATTGCCTCCATGCCTCCTCTGTTTACTGTGAACACTGAAGCAGTTGTGCGTATATTCTGCTCACCCTCATGTGTTAGTCAACCAACACTGTTTTGCACAGGTGATCTATTTAATGTCCTCATTTATTGTTTTTTGTACTGTAATGTCTGGTTTGATGCAGCATTTTCCCTTCATCTGAGGCAAAGTTCTCCTAAGAGAGACAAATAAAGGAACCTTAATGTTACAATGATGGACATGGACGGTGTAGCTACATCAGCATTTTGCTCTCTTCAGAGCAAGTCTTTTATCTTTTTTCTCCTCTCAACTATCACAAACTTATTCCTCACACATTGAATGCACACAATTTTCTACAATTATTCAGAATATGATAATATTCTGGGTCATGTAAGCAGCATATTCCATTTGGATATTCCTAATTAGGTGTCATTCTGAATGCAGCCTCACACAAAGATGTGATTGGACGTGTGGTAACCCTCAAAAAACCGACAAAACAACTGTACGAATTAAATGTGACATGTCTAGTGGTCAAAGACTTTAGAGTATTTTCCCACAATTTTATAACTTTTCAAGACAGGTAAACAGTTGCTGACTGGTGTAGGAGGAATCATGTTTATTTACAGTGGAAATAATAAAATAAAGTATAAACCTAATTACTACTATAGTTGCAATTGCACAGCCCTTTAGTGTGTGTGTGTGTGTGTGTGTGTGTGTGTACCTATACTGCCATTAAATCCTCCCACGGCATACAGTAGATCTGCCAACACAGCAGCTCCCAGTGTACTGCGTCTCTCCTGCATGCTCGACACCGCACTCCACTGGTCTCTCACTCCATCGTACACGTCAACCGTTCGCTCCCGTAGTGAACTGTTGAACCCCCCAACTGCATACACACGGCCCGCCATGGAAACCACACCTGGACACATACATACACAGAATAAAATATGTAAAAGCTTATTTAAAGATGTAAAAAAATGTTTGTTTTTTTGATACTTCAAGAACAACACCAGTGGTTGATATTTCAGCTAATTAACAACATAATGTTTTATACTTTACATTACAGCATAACTCAAGTTTTCAGATAAGTTTCCAAACTTTCTGAGAGTCAACAGCTTCAAATTATTTCAGTGTAAGAATCGACTTGCAAGGACTTTAATATCATATGACACAAACTAAAGTTGTGTTACTGCTGTTTGGTAAAGCAGGTGCAGGGAGGGACAGTTTCAACAGCTGCTGATACATCGACACTGTGACTTCAAGATTTGATTGGTACATGAATAGATTCTGATAAGAATGTGATCAAAGATGGATGATTTATAATTCCACCGCTCTGACACTATTATTACAGCAACAACAAAAAGCATTGCTGTCTGGTCAAATGTTCATGCACAGTTACATTTGACACAGAAAAATACTACAAAACAAAAATGCAGGCTGACCTGCCCGGCAGCGTCTTGAAGGCAGGTCGGCTACTTGGTACCATCGATCTTCCTGAAAGTCGTAACACTCCACACTGCGGATCGCCTTAGGAGCCTGACCGCCCACCACAATCATCACCTGCACACGCACACAGTCAGTGTATTCATAAACAACATAATGCAAGTATACCTGCTTTGTAAAATACACATTTATCTTCTGTTAAGGCATGTCTTGCAGTGGTGTGTATGACTGCACGTGTGTGTTTGTATACTTTTGGGATGCTGATGGGAGTCCGTGGTCGGGTCCTGTCTGTCTTGATGAGGTGTCGCTGGTCAGCTGGCAGCAGGTGATACTTCATCGCTTCTATGAGAAAATCTTTACAGGTGTTGTTGTTCTTTATCAAAGCCTCTTCCTCCACAATCTGGAACAGGGACCACATTTCAGACAAATTTCATCAGTGTTAACCAGACCTCCATACTCCATCTACAAACTTATTCTGGGACCACAGTTATTTTAACTGTGTGTGTCTGTCTGAAAAGAAAGGAAGACAGACAGAGAGGGAATTTGACTATTTAAAAATAAAGTCAAATGTTCAGCGGTGGAGACTTTTTTATGTCTATTTTTATTTAGACTTCCAGAAGATACTTTGCATTGGTTTCAGGCTGAGTCTGACATTTTGTTTTAGTAATTTTACAAAGGAAGCATTGCCACAGTGATCTCTTTCATCCAGATGCTTTGTTCTTACCTTCCTGCAAAAACCTGATTAATAACTCAGTTTCCTCTATACATGGCAGAAAAATTTGCATTCTCAAGGAGAAACCTACCTGGGGAAATCAGGTTTCTCTAATCCCCCACCCTAATTACAGAAACCAGCTTCTCATTTACATGACATTTAAGAAATCGGCTTAATGAAGAAAGCTGACGGTAACCTGGATTCTTAAGTGTAAATCTCACATATAGAGGTGGTGGGTAAACTAAGGCACTGATTCCCAACCTGAGTGTCACCCCCACAGCTAAAGCTTGTCCTGCATTAGAGAAGTACAAAGATAAAACAACTAAAGAACTAATAGAGCAACATGAAGAAAATGAAAATTTGAATGAAAAAGAAAATTTGCAAAAAAAAAAAAGAAAAAAGCCTATTGAAATTGTTAAAAACAAAACCAAAAAAACTTAATATATATCAATTTGTATAATAAGTTCCCTAAGATATCAGGAAAACTCATTTTTGATGCAATATTCTCAGGGAAAAAAATCTGCTCAAAATTCATTTATATCCAGATCTGCATTGAATATCAAATGAAATATCTATAAAATATGTCATTTTGAAGTCATCATTTTAAGGACTCCCTGAAGGAAAAATGTTGTGATCCATTGGGCCTGAGAATATATCAACCAATGTACAGTATATATATAAAGAACAAACACAGTGACTTATTATTATTTCGACTCGCACAGAGAATACTTCAGTTTTAGTTTCAGTACACGCATGGTTGTGTACTGAAGTGAAACTGACTGATTTCTTCTTTAATTACTTTAAACCAAAATGTAACACAACTGACACATGTTGGTTCACTCCATATATGGAAAAAACATGCCAGCGATGCTACTGGACTTTCTATGAGTAGTAATATATTTTATGTGAGGATAAGTGACATGCACAACAAGGCAGGGGAAAGCGGTGAAAAATGCTGAAAATGTAGAGAAAGCAGAGCAGAGCAAAGAATTTCTTTTACCTGTACCAGGTAATCCCTGGACAGTAGTGGAAGTCTGACATGCTCCATCAGTTTGGGCATGAACTCGAGACGAGCTGGCTTATCGTGCTTGATCCAAGCTATCATTGCCTCGAACACCTGGGAGATGATGAGGAGAGTCAGAGGAAGAAAGCATGACAGAGTGAGGCAGGAATAAAGGAGACAAAAATGCAGACAGTGGATGAACTCATGAAACTGACACTTTTCTTTTTTTTCTTTGCTGTTTACTTTTTTGTGTGTGAAAAATCTTGGTTTATTGGGGATCCAAGGCCAAAACTGATGTGTTTTACTCTTAAGCCCAACATTCTTATCTCCTTCATCTAACTCTGCTATGGGAAAGGTTTCATTGTTTTCCCACACCTCACAATCTGGACGATTTAGCTCAGTGTCTGTGTGAGCTGCATCATTAACGCAGTAGATACTGTTCTTTCATAGTGAAATGGGTATTGATTGCTCGCAGCTGCTCCCAGCAGGATGTCAGTGTGACAGATGTGGCAGACCTTTGTTCTGCTTCTTCTTCTACCTACTGCTTGGAATTAATTCATTTACACACATCACACTTGATCATCTCATGTTAGTCTGTGGAGTAGGCGCCTCTCCTGTTGCACACAAAGAGACAAAAATGATGGTAGTTGGTGCAAAGAAGTCCTTTATTGAAAATTACGGTACTCTCCTCTCTACCAGGGTTCCAGGATAAACCTATTCAACTGTCAGCCCTTTAACAACCTCAGTCTGGCCCGTTGATTATTTATACTGTCTTTTTCATATTATTGGCTAGGCTAATTAGCCCATCCATTTGTTATGTCTGTTGTTAAGCAGAGACACTGCTGTTGTTTTTAAGCATTTAGTTTTTAAGAATTTAGGAAAGAGACTGACAGACTGAATGAAAAAAAATGTTAAATGCAACATTGTGTTTATTAAAACAACAAACTATTTCCAATCTAGAATTACAAAAGGTGCCTTTCCCCTATACATTTGTTCAGAGTGTTTCTTTTCCGATTATGAAAACCAATAAACGGGCGAAAAAAAATAAAAATGTGCAATTTTTACATTGTTAATGTCCTGACTGTACAAATCAGACATAGCAAAGTGAACACACTGATAACCACAACATCCCCAGATTCTCAATTTTTGAGTAATGAGAAATTTTTCAAAAAGGCTATGGCAAATTCGTAATAATTCAGGCCTTCTTGTAAATTATGCATTAAATAAAATAGGTGAAGTTGTTTCTTTCTTTGTAAAAAAAAACATTGTGTCAGTGTGTTTACCAGTGGTTACTATGTGTCTGAAGTGGATTTAGCTGCTGTTTGACACACTGTTTACACAAAGATTATTAAAGAAAACAACATTTTTTTACACTAATCATAAAAAAACTTTACAAATATAGTAAACACTATAGGCTGTTTCTTTGTCTCCTGTGGAGAAAATACCCAGACCACCTTAAAAAAATTGTGTTGGGTTAGGTACTAAAGCTGTAAAGACAAATAAACGACAAATAAACGATTATTAAATTCATTGCCATCTATTTTGATCTATTCATTGGTATGATTCTTTTTTTTAATGACAAAAAGGGGAAAATTTTCTAATTTCATCTTAATAAATGTGAATATTTTCTCGTTTCTTTACTCCTCTCTGACAGTAAATTTGGACTGTGGACAAAACAAGACATTTTAGTATGTCATCTTGGGCTTTGAGAAACCATTTTCTGACATTTCGTAGACTAAACAACTAATCTATTAATAAAGAAAATAATCAACAGATTAATCCACAATGAAAACAGTTGTTAATGTATACAACAAATTCTTAATTATTCGGGTCTTCTTGTAAATTCGACAAATGTTAAACATTAAGCTATTTCTTTCTTTGTGTAAAAACCATTGTGTCCCAGCATGTTGTCTACTGCTCTGAGTGACCACTGTAGGCAGCCAGTTAAAAACATCAACACATTTTTCTTTGAAAACTGAAATAATGTATGTGGTTATTTGCATGTAAAGTGGGGAAGTGAGGGCCGATCACAAGTGGTCACTTGAGAAAAGATCTGCATGTGAAGACGCATTGTAATGCCAGGTGTGAACTCAGAGCTGTCCAGTTGTGATCGATTAACCAAGACACATGTTAATACCAGGTGTAAATGGTCTATGAGTGCCCCGCCTGTTGTGCACAAAGGGACAACAATGGTAGGAGTTGGGGGGGAACGAGGACCGTTACTCAGTGACTCCTCTGACTCTCCTCTCTACCAGGGTTTAAACTGAAAATCCTCTATCAATACTCAAAGTATAAGCTCCTACTTCACATTTATACAGACCAAAAAAACAGGCACATGTATAATATGTAACAATGCAGCACAAATAATAATAATAATAATCACAATTTGATAAAAAGTGTTATTCAGCCTACTACAATTTTCAAATCTCCGCGGGCGCAATGTATTTTACAGGCAAAATGACTGGCAAAATACCATTTTAAATTAAATATTGTTGTGCTGCAGAGATGTCCTGGCTTACACATCATATTCATTGACTGTTAACATTCTAGTTTAGCACAGATCCCTGCAAAAACACACCATAATCAATTTAATATGAAGAGAGAAGTAGAGAGGTAGATGGTGTGGATCTACCAGTTGTATGCCAATAATGTAAAACAAATTAATTCTGTCTAATATCACAAATTATGTTGCAATTGCAATGAAACATAATCAGGTCGGTAGATTAAGTAACACTGTTTCACACTCAACACTGATTTTTGTGTGTGGTTTCATTCTAAATAACCACCATAGATGCATATATGTAATACAGTGAAAATGACTCATTTAAGGTTCATTTCCACATATCAAGTGGGACTATAAAGTGACTGACTGTTCCTCTAGATGCATGTAGAAGGAATATGGATACACATGATGACAGCTCCCTCTGTGTTCCTGTCTGACTGAAGCAGTCACTTTGACTGCTGCTGCTCTGACAGCAGGGTGACACACAGATGTTGACAGACTAACAGAAGACAGACACTCCATCCTGTGCAATACGTCTGCTGCCAAGGTGAGCTAATCAGATGCTGTGAGTATGGTGAGGACCTGTCTTTTTAAAGGGATAGTTTGGATTATTTGATGTGGGATTATGCGAGCCAAATATTGCTCTCTCTTGCTCAACCAGACTTCTTTTAGGAATACAGTAATTACCTGTCCACCGCTGCCTCAGTCTGTTAGTTTGTTTGTATTATTATGTGACTTTGGTAAATCTGAACTAACCTTTTAAAACACCAATGTCGCACAATACCACAAACTGACTACCTGGTCAAGTTAGTGGTAGACCAGTAGCTCTTGTGCTCTGCAAGGTAAAATTCCAGATTTTGCCTGTTGAGTTTGGTTGTGTGAGGGAATGCAATATTCGGCTTATATAACAGTGGTTTCCTGTCAAAAAAGATATCTGACAGCAAGGCAAAGCAGTTAAAATATTCTTAATATAATGTACACTTGAACTAATATTGATTTTTTTAGGTGGACCTTTTTAGATTAAATACATTTGGTTGCTGACCCCATCCACAGCAGTTCATTGCCTAGCTTCTGTGCTGGTGTTCCTCTCTGCTTCTCCAAACTGGGGGCATGTTGCTTGCCTTCAATTGTAATTAATTCAGTAACTACTGATATGTTCCTCATATAATTCCACTCCAAATAATCCAAACTATTCCTTTAATACAGCTATAAATATTTCTAAGCTCCCACTGTGCCAAGGAACAGCAACGTGCAGCTCCAAAGCTGTGACTATTTGGTCTCCTTCCAGTGGCTCCCTGTGGTTTTGGCAAAACATTATATGGAAATGAATAATGTTTGTTTTTAACATCTTTATTTTCATTTATCCTTGTTGTAGGTTCACTGCAAAGATGAAAAGCTTGAGAAAACTTTTTTTTAAAAGGTTTTACCAGCTACTAATCTTTTGTTTAGATAATTTACCTTTCTTCTTTAGCTCTATCTTTAGATCAATTTATTGCAGTAAATTCTGAGTTATCTCAACTATGTTTTTTTTTTTTTTTTTTGTTACGGTGTAAAGTACTTCTTACGTTCTAAATATGTAGCCTATACACCAAATTTAAGAACAAAAAAAAATATATTTTGTCAACTAAAATGTGTGTCACAGCCTACATCTGTGGCTTGATGACTTTTCCTCTAACTATTGACACTGTGTGTCCTCTTGTCTCCATAAGCTAACTTTTTTTTTTGGCCAAAAAATGCTCTTTTTGCAGTGCCCTGCACTACACTTACAATGTCCTGATCTTTTCCTTTTTCCTGTAGCCATTATTTTTTTATTCCCCTTAAATTCCAGACGGACATCATTTTCTTTTCACGCACAAGGAAACATACAATAGGCTTTTATTATAGAGACGCTTAAGTGTGTGTGTGTGTGTGTGTGTACATTGTGCTGTCTAACCTTCTCCTCTGTGGAAACAGTGAGTTTGTCACTGGAGATGAGGCTGCAGACCTGCTGCAGAGAAAGGCCCAGGAACTCCTCTCCCTGCACTACCTCAGTGAAATGCTGCTCTGAGAGACACAGACACACAGGGTTACACACAACACAGTCTACATTTTTTAGCCAATAAGCTCTGTGACATACAAACACAATGACCAACATCAGTCAGAGCTGAAATGTCAACATATTTTTTTACTGAAAAAATGCCCCTGATATCCTTTTCAACATCTTTTATATCATTAAGCTGTGACATTTGGACATCTGGACATGTAGTATTTTTCCAAAGACTGGTGAAACTAACTGTTATATAAAAGTACCATTACCTACCACACACAGGCAAAGATGACTCACGATTTGTGATGTGAACACTGGGAAGCTTACCGGCGTATGCGTGGGCCTGGTTGAGAAGCTGCGTGCATGTGTGCAGGTCAGCGAAGGCTCTGATGCCCAGACAGTTGGTGGGGTGAAGCTGAGACTGAAGGAACTCACAACAAACCTGACGAACATCCATCAGCTGGAGGAGACTGGCTGCCGGCAGCAGAACCTGCAATGACAACACACACAAAGTCAATTTAAAATAAGATAAAACTGGATATATTTGCATATGTGCATTGAATTGTACAGGACAGCTGAAGATATGACAGGACAGGGGGAGAGAGAGTGGGGGAATGACATGCAGCAAAGGGTCATAGACAGGAGTCAAACCCACGTCCACTGCAGAGGACACACTGCCTCTGTTTATGGGGCAAACACTCTACCAACTGAGCTACCAGGACACCAATTAGTTTGTTTATCAATAAGGCAGCCAATTAAACAATAGGCCAAAAAAGCTAGGTATTAAGGGATGACTCAGATACCAGGAAACTATTGCTATAAAAGCCAACATTGTTCTCCAAAGAAACCAGACTCCATGGACAAAAACAGTTTTTATTTTGCAGAATATGCAAGACAATGGTCTAACGCTGCCTCGATCTGTTTGTTTGTTTGTTTGTTTGTTATTGTGTGATTCTGGTGAATCCAGACTGACCCTTAAACACACCAGAGTCACACAATAACACAAACAAACTTACCAACTGAGGCAGCAGTAGACCAGCAACTCCCATGTTCTGTGACGTAAAAATGACCTTTTTTCATCAAAGGAGTCTGGTGACTTTGCAGATAGCAATATTTGGTTCATATTATAACAGTGGTTTTCCTGTGGTAAAAGGCTGTCTGATGGCAAGGTAAGAAGGTAAAAATACTCTACTTATACCATACACTTAAACTGATACTCATTTTTTGGTTGCACTTTTTGTAAATGGCAAAAAACTAATTCACTGCTGACCCTGTCCACTGCAGTACATTGCTTAAGTTCTAACATCAGTGCTCCTGCTGCTTCTCCAAGCTGGGAGCATACCGACTGACATATACTGTCAGTAATACACTGACTATGGATATAAATACCTCATACAACCCCACTTCAGAAAACCCAAACTATCCTTTTAAACTCTGTTCATCACCTTGGTACCCACACAGTCAATTTGTCTGTAAGGCCGGCAGAATATTTTAAATGAAATCAATGTTTGTCTGGCCAAGGAGAATAGTGAATTTGCAAGAAAAACAAATCCCTGGACTTGTCTTTGATCTCTGCAGCATATAGTTGCTGAACAAGCAAATTTGGTGCAATTTACATACAGCTTTGTTCATTCAACACATAGGAACACTGTAATCTGCATTTACAGTGTAATGCAGCTAATTGTGTTTGTTTAAGTTCGATCCTTGGCCACACTTCTCCTGTTTCACCACTGCATCTCTGTGCAGGCTCCTCCATCTGGTCTTTACACCTTAAAAGGGGCAGACATGGATAAGTGATATGTGTGAACTGCAGTGTAACAGCCCTTCAGAACACACCAAATGCAATTTCATTTACCAGCAAGAGCAGGGCAAAAAATAATGATTTGACACTGTGACACGGCATTAAGTATTGTTAGATTCTGGTCAGTGAGAAATATCATCATCCTGAAATACTGACATATTATTCCTTCATATCTCTAAAGGTAGTTTGTCAAAAGCACTGAGATATCTAAATACTGTTGCTCAGCTGTACAGCCAAAATCCAGTTCTGCATTAAAACATGGCCTGTGAGACAATGAAATACAGGCCGACTTGAGTAACAGATCTCAGAATCCAACAGTATGAGATTTTCACAGTATAATAACAGTCTCGGAAAGTATCACAGTTTCATGGTATACAATATTACAGAATTATTATGATCAGTTACTTAAAGAGTAAGACTCAAAATAACAAAAACAGTTTTTTTGGGTAGAACAAACACTTAACTATGATTTCACCAAATATTAGGTGTACTGACATCAGGAGTGTCACGATTCATTAAATTTTTAGATTTATATTTTTTTCTTTTTGCACCAACAGCTTTGCCAATGTTCAAGTCTTGAGTTGTAAAGATCAACATATCGTTGGTTTTATGTCCAGACATCTGCCATTTTTTCTAATTTATTATTATGAAAAAGGACAATGTACATTAATCAACATTTAAAAGAATGCAAACATAATGTGTTTGCTAAAGGCCAGTTTTTATCTGCAGTCCCAAGTTTTTAGGCACCCTAGAATAATAAAAAAAATAATACAATATGCAAAATAGTTAGAATAGTTTAAGACACACTATGTTGTGGTAAAAGGCATAAAAATAGTTCAGCAGCATGGTTAAAATCCAATAGCAGATGATACAGATATCACATGAGTATGGTCATGATAAAAGTGTATAGAAAAAACAACAGTGTTGACACAGTTTGTTCTAAATAAGCCCTTTCTCACAGTTACATCTAAATGAATGATATAATAGGGACTGATTTAAATTTTCTTACATTGTACACAGATATCATATAACTTGTCCCAGTTTACCACTGATAGGACAACCCTGTGTTCTTTTAGCTGGAGTCCACCACGTCAGTACCAGCAAACAGACCTCACTGAAATGAATGAGAGAGCTGCTTTTCTTGTCAGTTAGCAAAGCAGGCACGCAGCCACTGTACTGTTGAAAGCATAATGCTAGCAGACAAAGATACCCTGCATCCCCAAACATAAACACAACTAGGTCAGTGACACAGTCTCTGTCTGCCTCTACACCTCTCTGTCTACACAGTCACTCATCCTCGGAGTGTGTACTGTTATTGTCTCCCCTGCTTTTTGAGCACAGCTGCCCTGAAGCCTCATGTCTTCTAAAAGGGACAATCAGCCCACTTGAAGTCTATTGACAGCAGCTGTGACACCCAATCTAGGGATGCACTGACAGTAGCTGATCCTGTTGTTGCTGTGTTGTTGTTTATTTTGTTTTGTCATTTATTTTCTTTTGTGCCAATAATCAACACAACATTTAGTAAGCCCAAGCAATGCAACACAACAGATAAACATCAACCACTCCCATCAGTGAAGGTCATCTTATTTGCTGACAGGCTGATTGCTGTCGACAAGGCAAATATCGACTGATAACGCTGTTCAGCTGATAAATCGGTGCATCCCTAACTGTATCTCACTGAGAACAGCACAAACAACACATATACAGTATAGTGAAAACACAGTTTGAAGAAATTAAGTGTAAAAGCAACATGAGCCAATAGTCAAAACACGCACATGTTACACATTCAAGAGTGAGCCAATCAGGCGGGCACGCTGCTAACAGTGGGAGGATTTCCTGCCTCTCTCCATGCACACTTCCTGTGCTAATAATCAGAGGAAGTCTCCTGCCTGCAGCTTGATCCCACTGCATTTATTCAACTCCACGCCAGAGCCATGCAGCTACCAAGAGTTAATGCCCCTGAGCAAAACAAGGCCTAAATCCAGGGCTTTCACGGCAAAGTACAGCTGCCAACCATTAACAGCTCTTACATCTACTGTAACCAACCTTTGCTCCTCAGGCAGGTTCATTTTGAACAGTCTGAAAATTAAACCAAAGAGTTGAAGGAGTTAGGCTATAGGTGAGTAAGTTATATTATACGTTATGGCAGACAAAAACACTGATAGGCTAAAAATCATTAAAAAGTAAATAAAAACTGCTGCTTTACTAACCATTGTCTTTTCCTCCATTTTGTCTGAAATTTTTCCCGTTTATTGACAGAAACATAATACCTTTGCATTAAAATTTACTGAAGTATATGGCTGTTTTGAACATCGCTATAAGAATACTAAAAAGGAAAGAATAGGTGCTTTCATAAACTCGATCTTTATTCTTATTTCAGTTGTATTCTTTTGGCACTGACTTACTTTTTACAAATGAAAAATGTATTATTAATCCATACTTAACCAGAAGGCTTGAAAGGGTAGTGACTGTATCTCATTCAATTGATAATCATGAAACATGAGACCAAAAGCATAAAATGAATGTGCTGTGAATGAATGGTGTAGTAAAAAGGTGGTTACAGTTACCACTGTATCAACTGCACAGCTTATGGAAACTTATTTAAACCTCTTCTTGAAAATGAAAACTGTTGGCAGTTTCCATCATAAATGCTTGTTATGTTGTTACTCTGACTTTGTTCAAAACAATGGACACAGAAAAAGGTCAAGACAGCAGCTACAAGACAAGGTTCCTTCTCCACATTAAGGAAGTTTTATGTGACTAAAGCGGTGAGCCCAGCTGTTTTTGCTGGAAGCAGCAGCGCTATCATTTAATTAATCAAACTAGAAGAGCGCAAGAACAAAATGTGACAAAAATGAACCGGGCTAGTGTTTTGAAATGCTGGTCCCAAGACAGCTACAAAACTAACCCTCTAACACAAGAGGAGAGGAGCTGAGACAGCTGCATATAAATAACACAGAAAAAGCCTTTAAGGATATACAATGAGAGTAAGTTGATAACATCCCACTAAGTCCATTACAGTTGTTAATATATAATGTCAATGTTTTTAAAGCAAAAAAAAAGGCACCACAACAAAGTAAAAAAGAAAAACCATCAAGTAAAAACAGGAAAACAGTTTTTCACTCCCTTCCTATTCGCTCTCCCACTTCATGAACTCTAACAAACACACTCTCACCTGGACATTTTCCTCTGTGACCTCTATCTCAGCTGTGTAGATGTAGTCGATCAGTTTCCTCAGCGTCTGTCCATCCACCTCTCTGATCTCCACCTGATGAGCCTTGCTCTCACTCATATCACCTGCACACACACACACATGCAACTTTCTTTGATATAGATCCCAGCAAAAATCACAGCATAGTCAGTTTAATATGTTTTTCAATGGAAATGAGAATAATAATGTAAAAATTTGTATTACACCCAATATTGCAAATCATATCACATTTGCAATATCAGTAAAAATAACTGCAATTAGATATTTTTCACAATTGTTCGGCCCAAGTAATGTGGATATAATGACCAAGTGGGCAAATAGACAAAGTTCAGAAAATTACATCACTTCATTATATGCAGACTTTAGAGCCAGAAAAAGATAACACTTGTCCCATATCATGATATAACAATATACGAAATCTATCATGATATCTAGTCTCATATGATGATACAATATAATATAGTATCAGCTCTAAACAACAGATACATTAAGTTCTTCAAACCAAAGGAAATCTTTCTGATTACAAATTCCAACTTAACTGTTGACATGGACGCTACAAAAGCATTCATCAGAATCTAACTTTTATGACATGCACAAACTGGTTCTGCCTGCTGTGAAGCATCTAATCTGCTGGAAAGATGACAGAAGAAGAGGATTAAGTAGTGGTTCCAGTTTGCCAACTGCCAGTAAACAAAGAAGAAGAACAAGAAGAAGGACGAGGAGGAGACAAAGAAAAAGAAGAGGAAGAAGAAAAAGAAGAAGAAGATGAAGAAGAAGAAGAAGAAGAAGAAGAAGAAGAAGAAGAAGAAGAAGAAGGAGAAGAAGCGTTACCACACAGTAATTTTCACAATGGGCCCATATCGTATCTTAGAAACAATAGTCGTCTTTAAATCTTTTAAGATTTCTAACAGAGAAGTTGTCTCCACCACTAACCACCACCATGTTTCTGTCCCTCCTGGCAATTTGTTTGTGACATGCCACCTACCCCCACGTGGGGCTGACATGTGCAGAAAGGACATATTGGAATAAGTGTTTATATGGTTATTATTTTCCTACTGAATAGATCATCAGACATTTATAGCACCCCTCTCAAACTGACTGAAATTTCCTCATGATCGAGCCAGACTGACTCAATCTCTTCTGATTGAGCTGTTTTATTAAGGCACTTTTATTCTGATTGGGCTGTTATTCTGATTATTTGTGGAGTATAGGGGTCCATGTAAGCACAGTTAATATGTGTGTGTGGATGTACCTGTAAACATGGCGCAGAAGTAGGGGCTACAGGACGCCAGGACCACCCTGTGAGCTGGCACTTCGACACTTCCCGCCACCAGCTGGACATCACACAGCATCTTTTTACTGAAGTACAAGGAGCAACGGAGAGTGAGAGAAAGGTGATAATTATTTATGCCAGTGTGATAACTGTTCTGTGTGCGTACAGGAACCAGGAAAAGGAGAGATCTTTAAAGCACAGTATGCACAGGAAATGTGCTAATTACAGTGTTAATTTTAAAGGTTTTACCTAAAGGCCTTGATCATCCCATTTTTTTTACTTTTACCTGAAGTGCTAATTATCCTTCTGGATTGTTTTGATGTGAGTTGCTGAGCAGTGGAGATACCTGCCTTCTCTCATATATAATGGAACTAGAAGGTACTC
Organism: Lutjanus erythropterus; assembly: GCF_056507025.1. NCBI lineage: Eukaryota > Metazoa > Chordata > Actinopteri > Lutjaniformes > Lutjanidae > Lutjanus > Lutjanus erythropterus. The sequence goes on along the minus strand of NC_139321.1, from coordinate 32,605,112 downwards.
AGCTTGTGAGGCTCAAAGCCCCAAAAAATACATTTGAAAAACTGAACAGCAGTGTTTATTTCCAGAAACCATGACCCAGTTACTCAGCATAATCCAGAGATCTTGTTGGGAGCAGTTTCACGTTGGATCGTCGCACTAGCTAGCATAGTGGTGTTAACATGACAGCTCAGCCGAAGAGGACGCCATCATTAATTACATCCTGCGCAGCTTCGAGCATGAGCCTCTCGTTCATGAGTAAGTATACGCTTTCTTCTGCGTGGGGATACAGTTGGTGCAGGGCTCAGCACACTTTGCTCTCAAAAGGAGCCATTTTTGTCTAAAAAAATGGCAAGAAATCTGTCTAGAGCTGCAACTATTAAATCCTGCATCCACGGCCTAGAGAGACTCAAGACTAGCCACTTGTAAAATTTAGAGGAAATGGTGCTGAGCCACAGGTGTAGGGTATGACACACATTTCAGCTGAAGTAATATTATAACGTTTTTTTATTCGCCGTATAGGCTGCATATTTTTACAGTTGAAGAATGAAAGAATCACTTTAGGCCTGCAAAAATTACAGATAAAAAAGGTTAAGGTTAGGGTCACGATTTCTAGAAAGAGACACTGCTGATGAGTTTTAATTTGTTTTTTTGGCCTTCTTTTCGGTGCTTTGAGCATCATAAGCCAAGTGCCATCTAGTTCCATTATATTCAAGAGAAGGCAGACATCCTAACAGCTGATATCTCCAAAACTCTCCAACACAACAATCTAGGTGAACAGAGATTGAAGCTAACAATATTTATTTTTGATTTTAAAAACATCACGTTTAGGTTCCTCCTTTACTGTGTTTTTATCCTCAGCGATGTAAATGTCTATAGGACTGTTGCGATTGTAGTCTTGTATTTACCTTTATTACTGTCAAATAAATCCATCTATCTACCACACTACTACATACACAATCACCAACCTCTGAACCTCAGTAGATCAAACGTGCTGTTTTTCAATGAACTATAGGAAACAACGTTGGTAGCAGCAACACACCTCCTCAGGTCGTTCATCAGCTGGAAAGCCTTCCTCATATGTGTCTGGTTGAAGGTGTGCATCCCTCCATTCACCGTGTCCTCCTCTGAATCCGTGGCGCAGTTTGGACGTGGCGAGGCCGGTGTGGCCACCAGACTGGTGAGACATGAGAGGCAGTGTCTGGATCATTGGAGATAGATGGTGACCCAACAGTCAGTTAGTTCACCTCCTCAGTCATGAGAAGAGGATGGGACACGGACACTATACTGAATAACAGTGGTGAAATCAATCAAACTTTAAACATATTCGTTTTGTTTATCAAGTGTCCAGTGTGTCTCTGTTTTGGTTATTTCCCAGGGGAAAGATATGAAGGGCTGTCTCTGAGCTATTTCTGAATGGCTGTGTGACGCCACTGACCCATCCTCATTTCACAATCCTCAATTCTTCACGGTAATCTGCTTTGGTTGTCATGGAACTCAAATGCTGTTGCACACTATGGACTCCAGAACCAGGATTTTTACACATTTTTTAAATGAACCGCAATCTAGCATGGATGTTTGTCAAGTAAAAATATCACAGAGGCGTCACATCTGCCTCATCTGACTTTAAATGTGGGTAGAACTGTATGTATGGCTTCTGTCTTGGACTTGCAACTAACTTTTTTTTTTTTTTTTTTAAATAAGGTCCAAGGTAATGTTTTCAGAAGCCTTATTTTATCCATTCAATACCAAAAAAACAAACAAAAAAAATTCTGACTGCTCTTAATGTGGTATTTTGGAGGGATTTTTTCAACGATTTTTATAAATTCTCAAGTGGCAAAAAGTGTAAATGTGGACAATAAATCTCAGTCTATATGGTGTACTTTATATAACTGCAAATGTGACAATAAAATTAACCATTATCTTTTAATAACTGTTATAAGACATACGACAGCACAGGCCTTATACACTCTACACTTGCCAGTGTGAGTGGACACCTTAAAAAACCCCCACAATGTTTAAGCTAGTACAGATTCATGACTACTAAAACTTGACACAGTGATGAGCAGCATCTCAAATTACTCTTCAGGTTGGCAGCTTTCAGATGATGTGGACACTGTTTTTATAGTTTATATCTTATATTCATATGTATCTTATATTTTACTGTGGTATGCTGTTGCAGTGTTTTACACTTCATATTATAATGCATATTTATGTACACTGTTCTCACATTAGTATTGTTAGTTTGTATATTCTTTTTTTTAAATTGTATAGCCTAGTTTTTAACATAAATAAATATCCAAATTGTATTTTCCCCAGCTTAACTGTGATGGAAATATAATACACCTCAATAACATAATATAATTAAAATACACCTCACAATGTCACATTTTGGGCTCAGTCAGTTCTCTATTTGATATTAGAGCTCCTATTCAAATTACATTTCGTTCTATTTTATACCAAACACAGGCTTAAAGCCTGTCTGATGAACCACACTATCAAAACTAAAGACATCTGACTGACTGAATTCTCTCTCTCTCCCCCTCTGTATTTTTAACTGCTTGACTGATTAAGTATGTGTGCACACACACATGCATGTGTAACACACACACTCACTCTCTCATCCCCTCACCACAGTATTTCATTTATTTTATGTTTTAATTGTTTTATATTGCTTACTTTGTTTGTTCTTTGATTCTAGGCTTCTATAAGCCCCGTTTTTTTGGTATTTTTTATCTGACCTGCACAATTTATTTCCTTTCTTTCCTTTGACTTTGTTCCTGCTGCTCCGTTTTATTGAGCAAAATATATAAAAAAAAAGTAAAAACCTTTTTTTTCTCTCTCTCTCTTAGATTACGGCTAGATGATATACCTACCTGTATTTTATCAAATAAGGATGTTCTTATGGAACATGTTGCATTGCTGTGGATTAAACCAGTCAACAGTATTTAAAGTACGGCTCTGTGATTAGGACAAAATCAAATATTACAGTATTTTAGACCAGATACCTTTATACTGATATACAAACAATATTGTTGGCATGACTATTGGTGCTTTGAAAAATATTAGATAATATATGCAAAATCTTCCCGTTTTGGTAATAATGATTAATCAATCACTTGGTTGTTATTGACACCAATGATCAATTAAGGAAAGTGTTGACAATTTGCTACCCTGATCATGATATGAAATCTAAGATGACATTGATATAAAATAAATATATTGCCCATGCCTATCTTGTATATCGCTGCTGGTGTGAAACTAAAATTTACCCAAAAAGGATCAATAAGGAGCTACCTCCCAACCTATATACTGCTGACCGGCTATCTGCCATTGAAGACATTGGAGAAGGTTATTTTTTATATAACCAAAGGTTACCCCTCTTTACCTGAGAGCAGGTGGCAGGACATAAACAAAACCTGTCATCAACCAGAACTGCTGATCTGATTTGCTTAAGTGTTTGACATTGTTAGTAACAAAACAGATGACTGTATCCAACATGAACACACAGTGCTGAATGTTATCTTGACTCCCATAAAGACCTGTCTTTTGTCCACACAGACAAATCAAAAACAGCCAGAAGAAGCAATAAATGCTGCAGGATTTACAAACCACGGGATTATTGTTATTTCAGCACAACAACAGCAAAAGTCCGTGAACTAATCAGTGTACATACATGCCTGTGACAGTTTACAGACAGCTCGTCTCTTTTTTTTCTAAGTACCACAAAGAATTCAACAGAAAATTATGTTTGTTTTGAGTTTGTTGAGCGTCAAGTTGGCAGAATGGCTAACTCTTAGCATTGCTAACCATTTAACTTCATAGCTAACAGCAGCTTGTGATAGCAACCGTCACCCTGACATAAATAACCGCGTAATAAAATATTTTTGGGACATCAATTCAGTGTCTAAAAGCAATGAGTTTCCAAATGTCAACATGTTAACTTGAAGTTCGGTTAGCAACTTAACTGCATCAGCTGAGCAGCCTGCGATGCTAGTTAGCTAACTTACCGAAGCTAACTAGTCAACAGAGCTAGCTTGAGTTGGTGCGCTAGGACGAAGCTGTTGGAGTGTCTGTGTTGTATTTATGGCCCGTGGATCATGTGGGTTAAATGTTATCCAACAGATGTAGAAGCAGCGTGAATCACAGCTTTACAAAATAATCCTCTACCCGCTCAGCCAACTCACCCCAGCGACACACCGTCCATCCTCCCGGAGTCAGACACCACAGCAGCAGCAGCAGGCATGAGCGCTGCAACAGCCGCCGCGCACAGCTCGTCTATTAACTAGAGGGATCACTCCGTGGGTTAAGACATGAACAGGCGCATACAGCGGTGAAAACCCGCGTCTGTTTCAGAGAATCAGAGTCTTTACAGTTTCGTGTTTTTAACTATTCTATTTATTATTATTTTTTTCATTTATTTTTTTTGTTTGTTTGTTTTCGATTCATTTTAGTTTCAGCTATCATCCGGAGTGGGCTTGTTAGTTTCTGTTCAGTTTTTATTGTTTAAAAATGTAAAAATGTTTGAGTTTAGGTTTTATTAGTTTATTTATTTATTTATTTATGTTTGCTTGTTTGTTTGTTTGTTTGTTTGTTTGTAACATGGGGGTACAAGTCAAGGGCAAGATTTAAAAAGTAAGAGGCAGGGTTGGTTCAGATTACTTTGAAATGTAGTCAGTTACTCGATTCAAATTATATGGCAATTTTTGTAATTAGTAACATAATCAATTGTATTATTTTTTTAAAAATGTAATCTAATGTTAATATTTTGGATTACTTCAGAAACACTGAAAATGTTCCATCGTAAACTAAAAAAGTGGATGCAGCCACAAAAACTGAAGTTCCACAAAATGCATTTTTAATACAGAACCCTGCATGCCAGACACGCATTTCATGAGTTATTAGAGCACTGGTTATCATGAAAACAAAGCAAACAGAATTTCAAAACTGCCATATTGTAAAGACATAATCAAAAAATGTCATCAAGTAATCTCTGTCAATTAAACTAAATATAATAACACTTTTTTTTTTCAAATCTGGGCTAAGTAGAGTTACTTTTCCTGATCATATGCAATCCGTTACTACCCAAACCTGATAATATGCATTACAATACAAACACAACACTTTGTGAAGGCACTTCACGTCTGCAGTCATCCCAGTCTCAACAAAGACTAATGAGTCCTCAGACTTGTTTTGTTGACAAACTTGACAAAGGATAAAACTAAATATATTTCCTGTATATTTTTATTTTATGTTAGTTCATTTTATAAGTACACAATGTCATTTAGTTAGTTTTCTTTTTTAAGTCTTTTTCTTTTATCTCAGTTAAATAAAGTACACACATACTCAAAGCTTAACCCTGCATGGAATGTATTTATATGTTTTTTTAATTGTCTGCCTCCCAACAGGCTACCACAATACATACTGTAAAATAATAACCCATATATGAAGTCAAAGAAATGGCTCATACTGATAGAAATAATGTGTTAATACAGCTCATTCACAAGGTCTTAAATTTCTGCACACAAGGGATACTGTTAGTCACTTTTTATTCAGTTCTTTATCCCTCTGGTCATAAAAAATAGAATAAGGGATTAATGTTCTGGCAGATTTTCCTTATTGTCAACTTTATGGGTTTTTTTTTTTTAATTTTAAATGAAATAAGGCTGCCACTAATGGTTATCTTAATGGATCATTTCTGCCATATTCTTCCAAAAATCCTCTGTACATCTATAAATACATTGGACCTTTAACTATCAGTTAATTGGCTGATTATTTTCCAAATGAATAAATGTCTGAATATAGTGTCCTGAACTCATAAAGCCCAAGATAATGTCTTCATGTCTTGTTAAGACCCTGAGATATTCACTGTAGCATGATTTAACACAGAAAAGCAGCATGGCAAAGTCAGGCACATTTAGTCTTGCCTTTTTTCGTCTTATGTACAGCACTCTGAATTGTCTTGACACGGAAAGGTGCTACCGAAACCTGTTTTACCTTTCCTCTGTTAGTTTAATTTAAATCTGTCATAAAAATCAGGTACAGCTGATCAGAAGACCTCCAGGGAAGAGCCTTAACTCTGGACATTTTCATATCCAGAAAGAGGGTCAGAGTGAGAGCTCATATCTATATTTTTTCTTGCAATAATCCCTGCTTCCAGTGCATCTACTGGCTCCACAAAACAATCAGCCCTGTAAAGCGGACTCATAAAATCAGTCTGCCCTACAAGATGGCATGTGCGTGCCAGTTTTTGGACCTTTATTTCATTCATGTTTATCCAAAAAACATGAAAAAAAAAATCAGTTTTGATTGTGGAACATATGTAGTGAGTGCAAAGTAGTTATAAAATCAAGTGAAGCAACCTTTTCATTAATCTCCGTCAAGACTAATAGTGTAATTTCCGACCAAATGGGTGTGTTTTTGAAAATAATCATACTCGCATTTTCTGGAAAATCTGCAACTGCACACTTTGTAAGTTAAAAATCATTAAGTGCATGTATGGATTTCCAAAAAAAAAAAAAAAAAAAAAAAAAGGCTGCCATATAAATAATGTTCCAACATACTGCTGTCACCAAATTATCTTAAAAGGTGATGCAATAAAATGGCCGATGAACTGGAAATGCAGGCATTTACATGCAACACTCCCTCCTGGTGGTAGCTTGATGAACTTGATTTAGGTTAGGTAAAGCAGATGAAATCTAACCCGACACGATTTGAATTGAGACTGCGAGATTTGATAAGATTTTCAAAACATTAAAAACTTTAATAAAAGCAGAATAAACATAGGGGTGAAGTGAACACATGGATTTCAAACAGTTTAATCTAAACAAAAGCCTGTAATGGGACGGGAAAGTGGAAAAAAGTAAGTAATTTACAACTGACAAAAACAGTTCGTGACATTTCTCCAGAAAAAAATACTTTGTCACGTGTGTTTTAAGATCAAGAAACTCAAGCAATCGAGTCCCGTGCCGCCCGACACTGCCACCAACTTTACTTAAAACCCTGAGTTCATGATGCAAAAATAACAGACACATAAACTGGCTGGTTTGCAAGACAAACAAACTCAACATTGAGTTGAGAAGCAGTGACTGACATTGATTTACGGCTTTACAAATGATTCAAAGAAAGTCTTTTCCCCAAAACATAACAAAAAGAACATTTCACCATTCTTAGTAGTAAAGTACATAATGTGTGGAATAAAAGGACAGATGGGGTCCGGGGTGGGTGGAGCCAGGATCCAGAGGACAGTCTCATTCATTCTTTGTGGGTGATGGGCGCTGCTCCCTTCAACTGACCCCTCACCCCAACTGGGCTTGTGTTGTGCATGTATGTGTGTAAATTCAAGTTCGTTGTAATCTGATTTTCCCCATTAACATCTCAACACTCAAATGAGCCTCTAATAACCACCGCTGTATCCTCCACCCCGGCCGTAGCCGCCGCCGCCGCCGCCACCGCCGCCTCTGTTGTAAGGAGCCCCGCTCCTGTAGGAATAGTTGCTCGCCTTCATAGCGCCATAATTGGAGTGCTGCTGTCCGTACCCATCCCCAAAGTCACCATTACTGTACCCACCCCCCATCTGGTTGTCGTAGTCGTCGTAGCCATAACCACCACCGTATCCTCCGCCGCCGCCACCACCGTTGTAACCCCCGCCATAGCCTCCTCCGTAGCCGCCTCCGTAATTGCCGCCGTAGCCTCCTCCGTAGCCGCCGCCTCCTCTTCCACCGCCATAGTTGTGCATCCCTCTTCCTCTCCCTCTTCCTCTCCCGCCGGTGTTGGACATCTCTTGCTTAGTGAGGGCTTTCTTCACCTCCACCTTGTTGCCGTCAATGGTGTGGTACTTGGTGAGCACTGCTTTGGTGGCGGAGTCGGTGTCCTCGAAGAAGACAAAGCCGAAGCCTCTCTTCCTGCCCGTCTGCTTGTCGGAGATGATCTCGGCCTTCTCCACCGTGCCGAACTGCGAGAAGTACTCGGTCAGGTTTTCCGCCTCGATGTGGTCCTTCACACCGCCGACGAAGATCTTCTTCACGTTGGCCGTGATGTCCGGGTTGTTCGCCTGGTCTCTCGCTATGGCCCTCTTCAGCTCCACGCTGTGGCCTTCGACGACATGTGGGTTAGCCGCCATTGCTGCGTCGGCCTCCTCCGGCGTCGAGTAGGTGATAAAACCGAAACAGCGGGACCGGCCGAGTTGCTGGTTCATGACCACGACGACGTCGTTGAGTGTGCCGAACTGCTCGAAATGCTTCCGGACGCCATCTTCTGTGGTCTCTACATTCAGTCCCCCCACGAATAGCTTGGTCAGTGTAGTCGACATGATCTAATTTCTTCAGAAGAGGATGGTATGCTGAAACCGTCCTTCTTCTTCAATGAGCGACGTCAAGGCGGGCCGTTTGACTCACTCGCCTTCATAGACGTATTTATCGTTGATTGGTCATCTTGAAAAAATCAGCGCCCACATTGGCTGGCAAGCGAATCACGTTGCTGTTGCCTTCAGGTAGTATCGGAGATCTTAGGTTCAACTGCTGAGGAGAAAGGGAAGCGTGGATGTCAACATTTGTGGTCGTTTGTTTCGTTCAAGTACAGAAAAAAACACAAAAATAAAGCTATGGACCAATTAATCTCTTTATTTTATATCGTTGGTACCTCGACACAACCACTGAATACAGATATACAGCATAGGTAATACCTATTTTAATATAATAGCCACCGGGCTTTTACTGTGTAAATCCCTTACAGTCTTTAAACACACCATAAATCGCCATTACTACGAAAGGATTTTGAATAGAAGTACAGGTGACTACAAATAGTTTTAGTCGAGGGCTCAGGCCACATTTCGAAAGTAGCCTTTTCAACATTATTGTTTGAATCAGAGGAAACCAATTTGAGTAGTATTCAAACAAAATTTCCAAGATACGGAGGCTTGTGTATACACGATAGTAGCATGGCATGGCAGTGTTCATAGTGCTTCAACTTCAGTGTAGTGTCCTTAGCTGTCCATGTAGGACTAAAGACGGCGGGTAAGAGGTCACACTGGTCCTGAACCCATAACAACAAATTCGGCATAGTACGGCTGACGTTTAGTTTCTTCAGGAGGTGGTGACCCACTTAGGTGATTTTTGCTCCCTACGTTTCAATTCTTCCTACTGCTGCATATGTTTAATCTGTGCTACTATGCGGCTATGAACATAACAGTCCTATCTTCAAATCATGTGTTCATTATGACTTGATATGACTGATTAGCCGGGATATAACAATACCAAACACTTAAGGTACGATAACATTATAAAAGAGTCCAAATAATTAAATAATAAATCTTAACATGTGCAGCATTTTTTGATCATATAAAATTCATATTCCATTTTAAGTTAAAGTGCTTCTGCTTTCCTTCATTAATGAAAAGTAACCAGCCATGGATTATTTATGTACAACTGCACAACAAAAACAGTCACTTGCAGCAGGCAGCAGTCACTTGCAGTCCATAATGAACAAATATAGTGTTACGATAGATATTGTCACTGTCTGGTACAGCACTGATACTTATTATTGCAATATTTGATATGTATTACATCCAAACTGACTAGTACTTGACCTCTCAGATCTGTGCTTGTAAGTTGTTAAATGCAGTTACTTGCTGTGTAAACCAAATGAAATTTATCTTGTTTTGATTAGTGAAGTAAATCTCGTTTATATAGCCTGATGTCACAAATTTGTCTCGAGGAGCTTAAAATCTGTACAGCATACATCCTCTATCCTTTGACCTCTCCCAGAACCCTCTCCAAAAAAAAAAAAAAAAAAAAAATCATGTGTAGCTTAAGTCAGACTCTTTGAAACTTGTCTGTGCACCCTTCCCCCAAGCTGCAGAAAAAAAGGCTATTCAAATGCTTCTCCACCCTTGTTCTGAAGAGTGTACAGGACAATTATGCGTGTTGCAACATGCCCATGTTTTGTGCCAGTACCAACACTACTAGCTTCCACTGGCCATTTCTGTAGCAACATAAGCTGTACTATCAGATTGGAAAACCATCAAACATTGCATGTTTGTACCTACTTTTAGTTGTATTTTAATGTACCTGGACTGCCATGTCAATTTCATTTCCTTCTGGAGATTAATGATCAACTTTCAATCACCAGGTTGTTTCAAATTTATTACCGTAGCCACACAGCTCTTCAGTGATCTTAGATGTGTGTGATTAGAGGTGAAACAGTATGAAAATGTATCACAATTATAATTACCAAAATTACCATTAGCATTATTGTGGTTTTGTAAAAATGAGCTGAAAATGTTCAAAAAGTACTGATAGGCACACTTAAGTCATTTCAACACATTTTGTATTGAAAACTTCTTGACGATTTCAAATGGCTTCATGGTTTCAATGATAATTATTTGAAATGGACATACTAACTGTTAGGGCTTTTATTGTGAAAATGTTTGTTTCATCCCCATGTCTGACATAGGTATAAACAATGCAGGGTTTAAAACACCTTAAAAGAGAAAAGAAATACTTTAGTTTGACCTAAAGGATACTCACGACGCGTTTTGGTAACACAGAATGTAAAGACAACTTGGTTTACAATTCATACTGCACCTTTAAAATTGCCACAATATTTGTGCCATTCATAAGAGATTCAGAAACCCTGTAGTAGGCTGTAAATGGGAGACACACATAATGTATCTTTATAAATCATTGTTATTTTAGAGGGAAACTTCTGACATTACCACAGCCTGGACAAGCCTGTTGTAGACTCAAGTTTCAGTTGTCCTCAAACCTGAAGATGTACTTGTATCAGAACTCAGATTTTATGACTTCAACCTGGTTGAATTAAACACGAATACAGCCATTAATCTTTGGCTTCACCACCTCTGCAGACCGTACATCCACCAGAATGAAAATGATCAGTGTGACATCAGTTCACAGCCCCTTCATGACAGGTATCACCACGGCAGACATGCAACCAAACGACTCTCAATGTAAAGAAGTAACGTAACAAGTCTCTTGGTGTATAAAAATATATATATTTATTGTAGATTCATAAAAGCCAACATAACAGATGTTTCCGTTTCCTATGGGTAGGTCAGAAATCATCAAGCACCATTATCCTATAAAGGCAAGAAAACAAAAATAAAATGTACACTTCCATCACCACGTCAAGCAGCACTTAGATACACGCAGTACTTGTGTCACACTGGATCTCCTGAATCACCACAGTCCATCAGACAGGATTCACTTAAAGGAACACTCTGTCCTCCAGTTTTATAAAACCGAGGGATTACCTCTGTAATGCCACTGTTTTGTGTTGAGGGAGGGCTGCTTTTATGCACGCTATACCAGTGCAGATATCACATACATGTACATTAGGATGCCTGATCTTGAGGCAAACAGTTCTAGTGATGATCTGGTGAGTAGCCTGCACATCAGTACTTACACCTGAGTAAGCTGGTGTAAGAGACATGGGGCTGTATTAAGTCAAATGATAATCAATTACTCCCCATTAAGAGCCAAACTAGTTAAAATGTATGTTGTGTGTACAGAGCTAGGCAATATATCTAGTATATCTGTATCATGATTTAAGACTACATACTGTTTTAGATTTGGGATTTTTTTTTAAGTCAGTGTTGTCTTCTCCTGGTTTTAAAGGCTCCATCACAACATAATATTCTTAATTTACAAGACTGTTTTATTATTTGCCTTTACCCACATGGTCACACAAAATTTTGTGTAAGCACCAATAGTCACCCCTAATGTGTTATACCATATGTTTGCATTATGAAAATTTATTTTGGAGAAATTGTGTATATCTGAATCTACATGTCATTTACAGCCAAAAAATAAATATATTATCCAAGTATTTTTTCTGGAAGTTTGTCTGGAAATGGCAGTAATTGTGCACCATTTGTTGAATAAGGACAGTAGCAGCAGTTTTGAGCAATAGCCTTATGTAGTCTTATTTTTCAATTGTTCATGCTTCATACATTGTTCCACATAGCTAGTGTGCCACTAAAACTAAACATAAACTAGGGTACTTTGTATCTTACCAATGAATCGATTGTTATTGTAATCATCTGCCAGTTATGGAAAATATACAATTGCAACCCTAGTATGGAGAATGTTACTTTTCATAATTGTTCCATGTCATAAAAGTCTACCAACAAATCCTCATCAATGCAAGCACTGGTACATTGGATTATTTCAGCCACATTTCATTAACACTTACCACAGTAGGATGGAAAAAAACACCCATATATAACCATAACTGTTATACCAAATCAACACATACATATTTATATATGAACTCAAGTTGTTTTTTTAAATTCCTTCCTAATTTATTTCAGGTTGTGCTTAGTTGGAAAAATACAATCATAATGCAATCAAACTCACGCAAAGCCTGTTACAGAATTTTAAAGAAACCTGTGGGCTATTAAAAACACAAGACCGACCTTATAAATTAAATATATGTTGTATTTTGAAACCCACAGTGCCCACAGTGCGAAAACTCTCCCAAGTTATCTTCAGCACTTGATTAGGTGGTAAACTAGACAGGTCATAAGATAATGAAAATCAAATATTGGTAATCATAGTTTTTCCTAACACTCAAAAATGATAAGGGGTATCAAATATTGATTTATGATTTTTAAAAATGATTGTACAGAACTGTGACAATGTCCACAATATTACATGGTCAATTCTTTTTATTTATTTTATAAAATGACTGCAGCATTGTTTTGCTGTGTAATTTGAATACATAATTCAAACACTCACTGCCAAGAACTGTTCATTTTTTGCACCAAATACATTAAAGAAGAAGCAGAAGCACTAAGTTAAAAAGAAATGTGATTTTAATAACAAAAAAAATCATATACACAGACTTCTTATGTAAAAGGACATTCAAACAGTCTTTACTGTACTTTATTTTTAATGATAAGTAAACTTGTTAGGTTCTCATGCTTTTGTTTGTATGGTACCGTTTCGTCTCTAAGATATGTATATAGCATTATTCGGTTCAAAATCCATCGGTAATAGCAGTCAGTGCTGTTCAATGGAGAGAGAAAAAGTGTTTATGATCACACTGGGGCACTGTGTTCTCAAAAACCTCCCAAACCTTAAAACCCATCAAATACTCAATAAAACTGTTCACATTAAAACCATGTTAAGACTCTAAAATGCATTTAGACCACACTGGGGAATCCTTTGTGAAAAGTGACTTCACCTGAGGGGGAGAAGGCACAACCACTCTCCGGTTTCCCCCCAGTTGGCGTGGAGGCACACACCCCATCATGTTCGGGGTGATGTTACCCAGGTTACCGTAGCAACCTGGAGGAGATGGGAGAGAAACAGAGTGAGAGATTGGACAGAACAAGGTTTCCTGGATGAGACAAAAATTCACTCGTTCCATTATTTCATATTTTTTTTTAAAAGGTGGAAAAAAATTTGGGTCCCCTTCCACCCACCCAAATTAAATAACCCCACCCCCTGTTTTTAATTAAGATTAGCTATATAAGACGCATTGAGCTATGATTAAAGTGTCAGTTAAGTTGTTTAAGAGCTCATGAAGATATTCCATACATGGTTGACCAACACAGAGTGAAGACAGGTTGATTTACATACCTAGTTTGCTGGATGTGGATATCCTAAAGAGATATTTCAGACTCCTATCACAATCGACCCCAGGTAATCAACAGGGTCCTGATGTAGCCTAAAACAAACTGCTACGGCTATTTTGGCTGGGATAGCCTACTGGAATACGAGTAAGAACACCTAAATGTAGGAATAATCAAAGGTAAATATCAGCCCTCATGTCCACATAATGATATGTATTCAAAATATGTAAAAAGAAAAATAAATTCATATTAGCAAAGTCTAAAAACCACAATTTTAATTAAAAAACAAGGTCAAACCCTACAAAGCCTACATGCATTGGCTGTGGGTAGACTACAACCATTCTGTAACCATTTCACCCACCTGAGTGTAAGGGAATAAACTGTGGGAAAGATGCCATGTAACTAAAGCTCGACAAGATGGTGTCACTTATAAAACCTGTGGATGAACTTGAGGAAGCCTGGTTAAATAAGTAAAATAACTAAGCTAAGTGGTATAACGTTTTATTTAAAATGAACATACATAAAGCATACCAAGGTGTTTTAACAGTAGGTTTTGTTCTCCAGACATGAAAGTATACAATATACATTAGATATTGCTACAGGTAATGAAAAAATGAACAATATTTAGAAACTATTACTATGCGTGTGGATAGTTTGAGTACAATGTTGGGAAGGAAACAAGGAAACTGGATCCTGCAGTATCACGTTTCGCCTTTGCTCAATGACCCAAGTGAAATAATTATACAAATTTATGTTATCAATCAACAGCTATGAAATCAAAAACCACAAAACATGCTTTCTCATCCTCATACATTGAAAATCACTAAATTTACTCCAGAAAACAAAAATCTAATTGCTTAAAAATGCAAAATATTAGGAACTTCAGTCAGTAAAACAATCCTACATCGAAACTGAACCGAAAGAACGCAAATAAAAAAATACTCTAAACGACAACTACACGCTGTTGGCGTGGGTACATAATAAAAAGGGATCACTGTGTTTTTTTTATTCTTCATTTTACGTGTCCTAGTTGAACGGCGACAACCGCTGCTCGTTATTATCAGGTTTTCTGGGAAGTGACCTTCCTACCTGTTTGGGTTTTTGAGGTCTTCATTATGTTTAGGGGGTCTCTGTTCGTATCTCTGCCGGTGTTGGTTTCACGGCAGACGCCCCGTTACTGAATTTGAGTTGAGCGTCCAAATCCTGGCTGGAGGTAATCTATGGCGGGGGTGGGGTGGTTCATTTTCCATTGTGCAGTCTCGTTTAGTAGCCGCCGCCGTAGCCCCCCCTCGGGTATCCTCCTCCGCCGCCGCCTCTGGTGTAGGGAGCCGCGCTCCTCTGACCGCCGAAGGGCCCTCCCTTTATGGGGCCATAACCAGAGGAATGCTGCCCGTAGCCGCTGCCGAACTCGTTGTAGCCGTTTCCACCTCCATAGCCGCTGCCCTGGTCTCCGTAGCCACCCCCGTATGGTCCGCCATAGCCTCCGTAGCCGCCGCCACAGTTGTAGCCTCCGCCATTTCCGTAGTTGTAGTTTCCGCCGTAGTCCCTGCTGCCGTAGCCATTTTGATTCCCCCTCATGCCTCGGCCCGGCCTGCCTCTCGGCGCCATACTGTTCCTGTTGGCTGCCTGCATCTCCTGCTTCGTCAGAGCTTTCTTCACCTCAACTTTGTGTCCATTGACAGTGTGGAACTTCACCACAACCGCTTTGTCGGCCGCATCGTGGTCGGTGAAGTAGACAAAGCCAAAGCCCCTCTTCTTCCCGGTCTCCTTCTCAGAGATGACTTCGGCCTTCTCGATCTGGCCGTACTGGGAGAAGTACTCGGTCAGGTGTTCCTCTTCGATGTCGTCTTTCAAGCCTCCGACGAAGATTTTCTTCACCTTGGCGAGGGCCTCTGGCTTGTTGGCGTCTTCTCTCGCCACGGCCCTCTTCACCTCGACCGCGTTGCCGTCGATGGTGTGCGGCCTTGCTGCCACTGCAGCGTCGGCCTCCTCCGGTGTGGAGTAGGTTACAAACCCGAAGCAGCGGGAGCGCTGCAGCTGCTTGTTCACCACCACCACGCAGTCGGTGAGGGTACCGTACTGCTCGAAGTGTTTGCGCAGGCCATCGTCGTCGGTATCAACGTTCAGACCACCGACGAAAAGCTTACAAAGCTGGTCACTCATTTTTGAACAACGGCGAGACGGATCTCAACAACTTCGACAGACCGTTAATCTCAAGATGGTGGAGGAGGAAGAACGCAGCTGTATTTATACAGCACGCCTTTGACGTCAGACCAGCTTGAAATTCGACACCACCTCTTCCGGTCGACTATTGTTTCTTTGTTACAAAAGACGACCTCTATTCCACTTAAAACGACCCCTTACACCACGACGATAATTATGAAATAATACAGAAATAATACTAGATAAATAAATTCTAAAACTGCGTATTAGTATTTTTTGTTTTGAGATGCGCAGTATTGCTGTAAGCCATCTTTTGATAGGGCCAGTGCCATGTTGTTGAGTCACATGGTATCAAGATGCATCGATCAATGCAGTTTTGATATTTACGTATGGCAAAAAAATAAAACTATAAGCTTAATTTTGGAGAGGACAGATCTTTCAGACTTCCTTTCGGTATACTCGTGTTGTATTCTTTTGCTTTATCCTGATATGACGCCACAGGGCTGAGTTAATAAAACAACTGCTGAATGGGGTCATATAATGGGTACAGGGTTTTAAACCGAAACCACATTCTCAACCAATAATTAAATACAAATGTGGTACTTTCTGTCAATACAGCTCAAAGGATGAGCCTGAAGATTGTATAGGGCATTGAGACATCGGTGCCAATATAAGTATATCTGACAAAAAAAGACACTTAATCATAATTTCAGCCAAAGCAGCATGGTTCGTGTGCAAGAACCATACAGGCTATAGGCTAAGTCATGGGTAGTAGCTTGCAGCCTCTCAAAAAAGCCCTATTTTGCTGTTAAACACACAAAAGCCTTACTGGTGTCCCATTCATTATCTGTTGAGCAAAACTTAATTTGCTCCTCAGCAAAATCCCACCACAAAGGTTAAAGGGACAGTTACCTCAAAATCAAAAACACAAATGTTTCACCTTACCTTTTGTGCTTTTTATTCATCTAGATCATGGGTGTCAAATTCAGTTTCATCTTGGGCCACATCAGCATTATGGTATTATGGTAAGGCTAAGGTAGGATTAGTTTATGGACAGTGTACCTCTAAAACGCACAGCAGCATTGCATTACGTAAATTATATTCTTTGCAAGATCTTGTGGGCCACATAAAATGAGGTGCTGGACTAGATTTGGCCCACATGCCTCAAGTCTGACACTTGTGATCTAGATAGTTTTGGTGTGAGTTACTGAGTTTTGGAGATACTGGCTGTAGAGATGTCTGCCTTCTTTAGACTATCATGTGACTAAATGGCACTTGGGGTGCTCAAAGTGCCAAAAAATACAATTGAAAATTCAACAGTGATGTTTGTTACTAGAAGTCATGAACCGACTATTCAAGATAACCCACAAACGTTGTGAGCAGTATTTTTTTTAAATGTATTTTGGGGTGAACTGTACCTCTAAGTTTTACAGACTGGATTTTGAGAATTGCAGTAAAACATCAAAAAGCCAATTGTACTGCTAAATCTAGTTCAATTTGCCAAGTTTTTAATGTTGTATGTCACTGCTCCAACATTACAGTATATTACTGTATAGTACATTACCCTCTGTAAGCAGGCTATTCACTGCTAGACCAAGAAACGCCTGCACAGATGCTGGCCTCCTCAAACTGGAGGTGAACTTTCAGGTGAGAGAAACAACACTTGGTTGCATTTCCATGTCAACAGTGAACAGTTAACCTCGTCACACCTACCAGAGCTTATGATAATGCTGATTGTAGCACCCAGAGAGCAGACACTGCAAATAAAGAAACACTGAAATCAAAAGTTCACTGAAATCTTTATGAGGCATAATGCTCATGAAACAATCCCTTTTATCTAGTCTACCAACACAAACACACAGGACAGTCTGTGTCTTTACAGATACACTTCCAAATCATTTATGGACACAAATGAGGCAACTTTTGGTTTGTCAAGAAACAACAGATGGAAGAAATGATTGACTCATGTTTAACTTAAAACTGCATGTTTGGGTTGCTTAGAAGGAGTTTTTGGGGTTGAATTCTCACAATTTAAGGGCCATTTGTGCGTTAGCCATCACAAGGTCAACTTTCTAGATTTGTATATCTTATTCTGACCACAGTCCCAGCCCATCCATCTAAACTAAGTTGCAGAGGATGAGCATGAATCACGTTTTCAAAAGGTTTTACTTTTGAGTTTGCAAGAAAAAGCAGGACTGTTACAACCAACAGCCTATTCAAAGTTTTGATCCTGCCTCTTAATGTATGTTTCAAATAAAGGCATGCATGTGCATGGACCTACACAATTCTGAAACTGTTGGTGTACTTTAATGCTATGTAAACCCTATGGTGTTGGTGCTGCAAGCAGCTCTAACATATGCAAAATACAAGACTGACAATAATATCAAGTGTTCACTATTGGAAAAATAGTTAGGAAATTCAAGGAACAGCTCACATTAAAATCAAAAGTATTAAATTTTCCTCTGGCCTGTTGTTCTTTTTATCCATCTAGATTGTCTCTGTGCTGCAGACTTTTTGAGATATTGGCTGTAGCAATGTCTGCCTTTTCTTCACTATAATGGGACTAGATGACAGTCAGCTTGTGGTGCTCAAACCACCAAAAAATATATATATTTTAAAAATCCACCAGTGTCCTTCCAGAAATGGAAAGAGACACTGGTCTGTGAATTATCTCAAGTAACCAGGTCATGACTTCTGGGAAGAGCCATTGGTGTTGAATTTTTATGGTTTTTTTTTTTTTATGGCGCTTTGAGCACAAGTGCCATTTAGTGCCACACCATACATCTCTACAGTCAACATCTCCAAAACATGGCAACTCACACCAAAACAATCTAGATGGATAAATAGCACTACAGACCAGTAGAAAAATGTGTATTTTTGATTTGGGGATGAACTGCCCCTTTAAAACTATTTGGGCAATGTTAACTAAAATCATCCATTTTTAAATGGAATAAATATCCTAATTTCACTGAAATGTCCTCTCTATTAGCCAAAGAAAAAAAAAATGGTAGAAGAGAACCGAAAATGGCAAACCTCACACACAAAAAGGAAGACATTTTGTTTAATAATAATTAAAAAAAGAAAACATCAGAGATGGTCGTCTTGTTTGAATATTGCGTAAATGTAATTATGGTAGTAAATACACCATAATTCATATTACCAAGCTTGTGAAACTAACTTCTTTCTCAGAAATGAGAAGTTGTACTGAACAACTAGTTAGCTTGAGGATACTGTGGGCTATATCAGGTTTAAAAACACCCAAGAAAAGACTTGTTCAGTTCACACAGCAATCTTCGTAGAAGGTTAATCTTCGGTGTCGTTACTTGCCCCCCAAATCCCCCTGAATGTTTTGTATTTACATTTGAAAGGGGCCAACTGTGGCCCAAATCAGGCACCGGTTTTACAGCCAAGGGGGGGATGAAATGCAATAAAGGAGGCCGTTTAAAGGAGGTATTTAACATATATCACCCCCCAACAATCCACCAAAAAACATGGCCAGAAGACAAAGGGGGCAACAGCATGCATCACAGAATGAGATGCTACCACATGGCCAGGAATCCAGCCATGTTTGTTGGATTGATGAAAAAAAAAAAAAAAAAAAAGGCTAAAATCTCATGTGTTAATCTAGTTAATGGAGTTAACACAGTCCTGCCATATGTTATTTAGTAACAAAGGAACACCACTTTGAAACAAAAAAGTCAAAGTAACCTCAACAAGATTTTATTTGTTGTAGTAAAATCAAATAACTACCTAGCAGTTTTTCACCCCCTCAGTCTTTTTCTGTAGTCTCTAACCTTCAGGGTGAGGGCCTGTAAAATAATGCTGATAGTCCATGTGCTTGAATGGATCAGATCAAACAACTTCTTGTTATCTAGCCACATCTAAAACAGAGTCTGAAAGGAGATGAGTCCAGTTTCTGTGTGGTAAAATGTGATGGGGGAGAGTGGGACTACTGGCAATCTTGAACTGATCATGTTTTGGGAGAGGGGTGGTGGTGGGTGGGTTGTGGGAAATGTTGGGTATGTCTGTGGGGTGGGGGACAAGAAGGGCACTGGATCACAGCTCCACAGGTGGCTCTCTGAGTCGGCCAGGTCACAGGTGATGAATGACGGGGCCGCAATCGATCATGTTGATACTCAGACGGTTTAATCTGAGTGATCACATGATGTAGACCTTCTCAGCCTGAGAGAAGTTGAAGACTTCTTTGGTTCTGGGACACACCACTTTGTCATCTTGGCGGATGGACAGGAGAGACTGGAAGAGATAATAAGACAGAAAAACAAACATTGCAGTTTAGTGACTTTTTCTTGCTCCCATGCTGCATTTTAAATTGCTTTACCGCAGGCAGAAATAGCTTTATAGTCCCTATTAACTCGGCTGTAGTTTATCTTTGGTGTGTACTCACATTGTATCCGTAGACATATCCATTAGGAAGCATCATGGGAGGGTTGTTTTCATTCATGACCTCCCCAGAGATCTTACACACTAATCTGGAGTTGGCGCAGTGGGCCATGGGTAGCGGCTGGGCCAACTTGTTGAGAGATTTACTGCACACTGGACAGTCTGGGTTCTTAGAGGTACCATCCTCCTTGTAGCACTGACTGGAACAAAAGGAGGTTAAGGACCAAAATGTAGACAGGCCTGGAATCAAGTTATTTTTATGACAAGGTCACTCTGATCTTTGATAAGTACAAATTTACTGGGGCATCACAGCACAAGTGTAGAGCACCAAGGCCAAAACCAATGGTGATATAATAACAAATGATAATTACACTGTATGAAGACTAAACAGTACAAGCACAGTTAAATGATAATTAGCCTGATTAGCCGCCGTCAGTAATCAATACAAGCACACACTGTTAGACAGTAAACCATTGATCAAACCAATAACTAATTACAACAACCTTATCATAGGTTTGCAGTAGAGCCGCAACTATTAGTCGTTTATTAAATGAGTATTAAATCAATTTCCAACTATTTTGAAAATCAATTAATTGGTTTGAGTAATTTTTTAAAGGAAATAATTCAAACTTCTTTGATTTCAGCTTCTTCAATGTGAATATTTTCTGGCTTCTATACTACTTTCGGATATTTTAAACTGAATATCTTTGGGTTGTGGGTGAGACAAGATATTTGAGGATGTGATCTTCTGCTTTGGGAAACAAGGATCAACATTTTCCATCATTTTCTGACATTCTGTAGACCAAACAAGTAATTAATTAATCAAGAAATAATCAAGATATTAATGGAAAATGAACAGAGTCATTAGTTGCAGACCCATGAAGTATTGCCTTGTGTTTGTGTAGTGGTGACAAAATGTTAAAAAAAAATATTCAGTACAGTCTCCAAGGCAAGTATTACATTGAACTCCCTTTAGGAAATGTGACATATTAAGAATCGCTTATGTGTCTGTAAAAACATGTACCCTAGAAACACAAGATAAAGGGAATCACATTCCTCTTGCCAATTCAGCATCAATATAATCCAGAAAAATAAACTGTATTTCTGTACAAACATTACATTTTAGATTTTGTTGTCTCAACTCATTTACTGCCTGTTTGTTGGCTGCACTGTTTAGTGGTAGAAGACTGTGGGAATGAGAAGCGAACTGTGACCAAAAAAAAAAAAGATTTCTCACTAAAATGTGTTTTAGTTTGTAAACCAGATACATGCCAAATTAAACACTGACTCATAACACTGCTAATTCACCGTCTATCATGCATGTGCGAGACAGCTCTTCAGCTGTTACTAAACTAACTAGCTGGTTTGCCGCTTGTAAACCAGCATCCCACCAGAACTGTCAACATATTCCTTGGTATTATCATGGGTCTCACATCAGAATGCATATGTGGAGAGTATAATCAACATCCTTAAAGCTTATAAGGTAGCATTTCCACTTTCCTTATCCAGGACATTAAAGAGGGGAGAAAGGTATGCGTGATCAACACCCCATTTGACAGACTTTAACTGTACCACATACACATTACAATGAGATACAGACCTTTCAGTCTGGGTTTTTGTTTCAGTGTTATTTCAGTTTTCATCATTTTAAATGAAAAAAAAAAAGTAAATAAAAGGTGGAGTAACAGAAAAACAGTGGATTGTTGAGTCCCATTGGCAGATTGTTAAATACACACACTTTGGGTAGTGGCTTGCACCATGGCACTCAACAGAATAATGAGTTTCAACAATCAACCCAACCCAAAGTGTCTGTATTTAACAACCAGGGAATGAAACTTTCTCCAGAATTGCTTAGTCCATCTTTAACAAAGACCACCAGTTACATCAATTTGAACTTTTGTCTGATGAAATTAAGGGGCAGATTATTGGAAATGTGGAGAGGGCAGAAGCAACTAATTTTAGGAAATACAGTATGATAGGATACGGTGTCTTGATGGCAGACAGACCAGCCTGTAGGGTGATGGTGAAGACAGAGTTGTTTCCCAGCTGGTGCAGTCTGTAGTTGTCATATCGGAACTGCTGGATCAGCATCTTCCAGCGGGCTGGATCCAGAAGATCCTGATGGAACAGAAAGAAAAAGAGACAGAAGAGAGAGTTTTACACTAACCGCAATTTCACAACCGACTTCGGACTCAGTCACTTCTATTTCTGAGAACACACATTCAACTAGGTGCAGACCAGTGTTACACAACTCTCCTCCTACATGCCATTTTTATTCCTACACATTTTTGACTGCACTGCATTCACAAACTTGCATCATTTCTTACATACTTCCGTCATTTGACATCACACACCGCACACACCACACAGACAAGTAATCAATGTCCCGTAGCCAGGATGTCCAATCCCAGGAGCTAAGTGTCACACATACCACATTATTTCCTCTAAAAGGTTATTTCACCGTTCCTCTGGAAACCATCAGGGTACTATCTGATTTTGTTCTTGTTTGAAAAAAATTGATACCAGTAGAAATACCAGTACCCTTATAGTGTTAGCAATACCATAGAGTACTTTATTTGATACCTTTTTGACAATCATGTGAATGGAGGCATTTCTAAAATAACCCTTCCATATGCTTTTATTTGATCTGACACCACAGGGGTGTAGCAGAACCATTCTTTTGAATGTTTTAGTGGCATCTCAGAACACTGAATAGTCAAATAAGGTGTGCTCGAATTCACCACACCACAGACTGTATGGTTTGTAGGTACTGCGGTAGTGGGTTAAACACATATTGCATTAAACTGAAGTGGCTCCGAGCAAGACCATACATATATTTATTTTCCAGATCTGGGTACAAGATCAGACGCCAGCGTCGTTTGACAGGAGAAATTTTGATAATAGTTGGTACTGGGTTGTTTCACGAGTCCCAATACCCAGCCCTAATAAATTCCCTATTTAATTAAACATGATTAGTGTGAATAGCAAGGCTTTGTTTCTTTTGAGTAAATTGATTAACAGCTCTCTGCTTCAACAACACAGCTGAGTCTGTAGGCAAGAGAGTTTTCACTGCAAAGACATGCTATAGGTGTAATGTAAATGTATATTCTAAATTAAATTACAGTCAATTCCTTTTGATTTAGCTTTAAGCTTTGTGATAACATTATTACTGAGCCTGATTTAATTTACATGTATCTTGTTATGTTCACAATGACGTCATGTAAAGGAAAGTAAGGGCAATGTTCTATATTCATCTTCAAAGACAGACTGATAACTGATTATGATTTTAAAATCCAATACAACACTTGTGACGGTAAGTTAGCTCTAAATGTGCTCTATAAACATGTTAGCAGAGAGTCTGCTTCTGTCACATGAAGCTGTCAAAAATGCTGTCACACAAGTTTATCCTGCTCCGTCTCCTTGGTGGGCAGAGATCACGCATTGTTGTTGTGATACTGGAGTGCAACTGTGTCTCTCAGAGGATTTTTAAATGGAAATAAAAATGAAGAAAAGAAATGAAAAAGAACTGCTACTGAAAGCAGCTACCCAAGGACAAGCTTCAGGAAGCACAAGAGGGAAATTAGTGTGCATTATTAGAAGGTAATAGATGCCATCTAGTGGCTGTTCTGTGGCTAGTGCACTTCTCTGCTTGTTCTCTATAATGTTCCACACTTGAAATAATTTCAATGATGAACAAGAATCTGTTATGTTTATAATTTATCCAGTTTGCACAATCATGATGACATGATGAGCAGGACTTAAAGCAAGAAAAACGTCTGTGCTGCAATATGTTCAGGGGTTAAAGGAAAGAATGGAGGGAAGGAGGTTTCATGAAACCAAGAAATTAATAAACTGAAAATGAATTGATACTTGTAGAATAATACCACTGCATAATAATAAATTAACATTCTGGCAGTAGAGGAGTAATCAATTTTGTATTTTGTCAGCAGTTTTTTTGTGCAGAACCCAAAATTACAAGAAGCTGCATATTTATTGTTCTAAAGAAAGTTTTTACATGCTTATTCAAATTAAAAACACGTAGATGGTATTCAGGTTTTACACAGTTTTTACAGTTTTATGGTGAAAATGGTGTACAGCTTGTTCAAGCCAAATTAATTGTACAGTTAAAATTTCAAATGCTCACATGGAGCTTTGGGTAAAACTGTGTGGTCAGTGTGCACCAAGACGACGAAATTTGGAATACAGTCTTAACTGTTTTTAATTTCTTTTGTCTGTTTGTACATAATTTGGGGTCATTTAAAATGACCTTTCTTCTGATTTGCCCATCATTTTTTGAATTGATTTCTAAGAGAAGCAGTTTAAAAAGGAGAGTTTACGTTTAGCTAACATGTCACTCTTCATCTCTCTCATTCAGTTTGTCGTAAAGGTTAACTGTCAGCACAAACTAAACATGTGTGCTCAAAGACGATGACTGACGAACGCCAAGACGCGTTTCACAGAGACAAAACAACAAATCTAACTGTTTCTAAATGGGAATCCTCACATCAACTTGACAGGTTCAAATAGTAGAAACCCAGATGAGTATACCTCATTATCACTTGGTTGTATGTGTATGAAATGGGTCTGACCAAATAAAATTTCAGATATATTTACAGTAGGAAAGACCTTGGGTTTTTACCTTGTATGGGGAGATATGTGTGTCTGATGGGAAGGCCAGCATGCCCATCACCTGCCGAACTTCATCCAACTGTCCACCTTCTGCTTGGCTGAAATGCTTCCTCGCATGTCTGACAGAGAGACAAACCAGATCAGTGGGTGTTATGTTTGTTTTAGTGGCTTTTATAACAGGTAAAATCAGGAAAAAGTTGCACTTAGTGTTAGGGGTTTAAGCTGTGTATGATTCTGTGTCTTTATTAGGATCTCCATTAGCACCGGCATAACCATTAGCTATTTTTCCTGGGGTCCACACACATGCATACTATAGACACTAGGGGTGTCACGATTTAGATTTTTTATCGAAATCGATCGAAATTAAGTCATGATCTCGAGCATCGAAATCAAAGAGAGGATCGACGACATTTAATTAACGTACTTGAGCCATGCTACAGTATGCCCAGCAGGTCGCATCTTACAACAAAAGTGTTGCCCTCCATGTATGAAGACGTTAAAGAAAAAGTTTTGGGGGGATCTGAGCAATGCAGAATTAGTTGCCTTAACAATAGATGGCTGGACCTCAAGAGCAACTGAGAGTTACATCACCGTCACAGCATACTACGTCAATAATGACAAATCAAAAATAACACTTGTCTTGTCTGGCCATAAATATGAAAAATAGTTAATATGTTGATAACTCAAAGAGCATCTCTCTCTCCAGATAACGATAACAACATATCTCTCTTAAGGAAAAAAAAAAACTTGAAAGAAGAATGTAAAAATGACAAAGTCATTCTCAGGAGACAAAAAAGTCCAAACTACTTATTTTTTTATGTTCAACTGTTCAGACTAGTCTAAAAATGGCATAGGCCTCTGTGCTATAAGAAAAAGAAAAAAAATCAAGAATCGAATCGAATCGTGACCCTAAAATCGAAAATCAAATCGAATCGAGGATTTGGAGAATCGTGACACCCCTAATAGACACACTAAAACTACATAAACAAATATCATCTCATTAAATTAACAATTAAGTAAATAAGGCAGAGAAACAAATTGTCATTCCACACTACATTAAATCATAAACAGAAATATAACTCAATCACAATTCCTCCAGAAACCATAGCAACTTGTTCCTTTCATATGTACAAACAGTCATGTATTATAATCAGAATGACCTTAAGTAATAATATTTTTCCATTCAAGAAAAAAAACATTTTGCATTCTCTGCTCTCACCAGGTTTTACATTCTATTTCTACACCAGTGTGTTGTGGTGCCATGTCCCGTACCTGACTGCATCCATGCGTTTGTTTTGCCTGATGAGCTCTATGAACTCTTGGATTCTCAGACTGAACTCGAGACAGCTCTGCCAAAGAAACAGACAAAAGATGCCAGTAAGTTTAAACAGCGGAAGTGCTGCAAAATCCTGAAGCAAAAATAGTTTCTATTTTGCCCTTCATGAATTTTCAGAGCAGACAGGAAATAGATTTCTTCAATACAACTCCTGTAGTGTTGTTGCAAGTGCCAGCAGATTCCCAAACTGCCATTAAATATTTTGTCATCCCAATGGATTTTTTTGAACAAAAAACAAAACACATATTCTGCTAGCATGGCTGGTAGAGCTAAAAAATAAAATGTACCTGAATTTGGCACTTAGTTGGAGCTAAACCAAGGGAAATTTTGCAAATGAGAAAGAAAATCAACATTGTTTACCCCAAATTAGGACTAACTGAATATTTGGCCATTCATGCAGTAAAAGGTTGACTCTCAAAGAAACAGCTAACTAGGGACATAATCGTGTCTTGGCAGAGGTCTGCGCTCTACTGTTTGCTTTCTGGTTTAATAGGATCATTTTAGGATTAACACTTTAAATTGGTTGCCACTGCCAGGAGGGCAAAACACCCAGGCAGAGTAATTTTAACCGATCTGTTTCTAAGCACAAACA
Organism: Lutjanus erythropterus; assembly: GCF_056507025.1. Taxonomy (NCBI): domain Eukaryota; kingdom Metazoa; phylum Chordata; class Actinopteri; order Lutjaniformes; family Lutjanidae; genus Lutjanus; species Lutjanus erythropterus. Next base: position 32,578,421 of record NC_139321.1, on the reverse strand, counting down.
TTGTTTCGCTGCTGATTTCTGTTGATGCAATAACCAACATGCAGAACCAGTAAGCAGGAAATAGTTTTTTGGGTTTCTTTGCATGACTTTCAAGTATTTGTCAAGCCTTAACTTAAAGCTCCTGGATTCATGAGGTAAAATTTGACTCTTGTAAATAAACTAACTACCTTCATTTTGCGCAGGCGGGACTTATTGTCATGGCACCAGGCCAGGCAAGTGGCCGTCTCCTGCCTCTCCAGAGACTCCTCCACCTCCTTAGCTGTGAGGAACATCTCAATGTTCACCAGATCCTAAAAGTACAGGAGAATGGATATAATAAATGGAAAGAAGGACATCAGAAAAAAACAAGATGAAAACAAAAGTTAGGCACAATAGTAAAAAAACAACTTGAACCAACTTGTACACAACTGATGAATAACCTACCCAAAAGCTAAATGTTTCAGTTATCAGGATAACACAAGCCACTACACACACACAATACATGTACCTTAAATTGAAGGAATGGGGTGTAGAAATTACAAAAGACATGTGAGAGGATATCTGGAAAATACAAAAACTAACATCTGTAACCGAACCAGGGGGTATTCCATCAAGGCTGATAAATAAGTCTGTGCTTAAGGTAAAAACCCTGGCTTGAATTAACTTCAACTTACACTCAAGGTTTAAGCCATTCCACTAAGATAATTTAGTTTGGTGCAGTCAATGCTAACTCAAGCCAGGTTATAACAAGCTTGCTTTGTGAGTGTGCATGGAGAACAGAAGCAGCCCAGAACAGCAGATTGTCAAAAAGAGGCTAAGATGTCACAAAAAGAAGTTAAAATTAGTGTAACTTTTTCTCAGCAGAGACACAAACACGCTGATCAAACTATATGAAGAAAATAAAGGGGAAATTATGAAAATGCTGCTCCAATACTGCTGCAGTTAACAAAACAAAGGAGACAACTAACAAAAAATCTAGAGACAAAGTAAATGCCAAGATTATGTGATCTTGGTACACGTGGCCCTGTCTAAATAGCTCACTTGGTAGAGCATCCACCCAGCAGCAACACAGATTTGATACCAACCTGAGGCTGACTGACATGTTCAAGTCCTTCTCTCATTCTTTCTTTTCTTGTCTAACTTCAGCTGTACTATGTAGCAAAAGGGCAAAAGGCCATTAAAATCATTTTAGAGAAGACATACAAGCTTACTTAATGGTTTGTGTCTTCAAAGCTTGAACAAAATGAGTGAAGGAATACATAACTTTAAAAACAACTTTGGCACACTTTTTTTTCCTGAAACTATAAATGTTAAGCTTTTAAATAAAAGGGTGTTGCTGGCTTATGAAGATAGTAAAACTTGAGACATGATTTTCATAACTTTTTTTTAAACTAATATTATCTTTGGAACTCAAGTGAACACATAAATTCATGCTTGGAAACTTGTGTTTCTGCATGGACATTAGTGATGTGAGCATGTTCAAGTAATGTTAAAGTGATAGTTCACCCAAAAATGAAATTTCACTCAATATCTACTCACCCCTGTGCTGATGTGAGGATGGGTGAAACACTCCCGGAGCTTGGTGAAAGCCTGTGTACCCACATCAGGCGTGTGCATGTAGATCCAGTCTGAGAGGCTACAGTTGATATTTAGGCTAAAAACATGGTGTAAATGGTCTCTTTTTGGGTCAAATTTTAATGTCACGGCTTACAGCCACTTGGATTACACCACACAAGCAGTATGGAGACATTTTGTGCTTTTTTTTGTTCTTTTTTACATTTTAAAATTGGTCACCATTAACTTCAATTGTACTGGATTTGGCTGCAACGCTGTTTTCTGCTGAAGCTCCGGGAGTGTTTTGTGAACTGGAGATCTTCACCCATCCTCACATCAGCACAGGGGTGAGCAGATATTGAGTGAAATTTCATTTTTGGGTGAACTATTGCTTTAATGTTTGTTCGTTAACAAACAGTTCTTTAATTAAGCTTGACAGTTAGCCTGCCATGGAGCAGGCTAATTTAGTGGTGTAAGTTACCATGGTTACTGAGCAGGGATTCTTTTAAGCCACAGTCATGGAATGGATCTCTCACTTAAATTGACCAGACATATCAAAATAAGCCAGGTTTTTCATTTATCTGCATTAAGGGAATACCCCTCAGTGCATTACAACAAAAATACTATACAGAGTGATTTTAATCGCCTGAACGCCTCTCTAAATTTAAGTCTACTATCTCAGCATTGTTTCTGAAATGCAAAATAAATACTGGCAGACTTACACACTGTCTCTGGTCCTGCCCCAAATTACAACAATATTGGGAATCTGTTCTGCATGAAATGCAGAATATGCTCAGAACTGAGCTTGAACTGGATACAGTGTTGCTGTTCCTGGGTCTTCCTAATACACACATTACTGACGTACAACATAGGAAATTGTTTTATGTTCTGACATTCTGTGCAGGGAAAATATATTCTCTGGCTGGTACAGGAAAGTAATAGAGCATGTTCCAGACTTCCTGACTGGTCTACCTAAATATGTAAATGTGAAAACCCTTCCGTGAATATGTGAATGAATGACATCATATCATTTTAAGTAGAGCTTTTACATAAAGTACACAAGATGCTAAGGCCCACCTGTGGTGGTGGTTGTAGTGATACTATGATAACTGATTCAGACTGATGTACAATGTTTGTGTGACAAATATTCCTGTTCTTACTAACTACTGACCTGAACAGTGTTATGTTTTAAATTGTTATCCCCTTTGTAACGAAAAACATAAAAAAAAAAAAAAAAAAAACCTGACCTTGAGACAATCAGATCCTTCAGACACACAGATAATTACCTCTATACCACTCTGTCTGGCCAGTTTAACAGCTGTGTTATAGTAGCCGCAGCGCAGCAGATGCTCCACCATCATGCGGTCCATGCGTTTCTTCTTCCACAGGTTGACCGAGGCGGGCTGGTCGCTGCTGTGCTCCTTCAAGTGCTCGATGCGACGCTTACACAGCTTGGCACTCTCATCTTCTGCCTGGATGGACTCGGCTGCCTGCAGGTCACGTGCACACACAAGATCCATCAAGACATTTACAAAAGGCTGAATATGCATCATTCAAAATTCAAATTGACAGGCTTTCAAAATCCAAACTAAAGCTGAAATGACTGGTTGATTATTCCAGAGGTTCCCAAACTTTTTCATGTCAAGGACCCCCACAATAGATGCACATCAAGCCACGGACCCCCAATTTGAGAGTATGTTATGGAATTCCTTTTGTCTTTTATTTTATTTTTAGGTTGGAAGACGGTAATAAAGTCTTCATTGTCAATAAATAGTCAAAACTAGGATCACTTTAAAACAAAATCAATCAAAACAGCTGACTCTATTTATTTACTTGTTTCAATTTCCAAAAAAATGTGATAAAAGATAAAGTAGTCTATTTCTTCTTTTCCTGGGAACCCCCTAAAACCCATTCAAGCACCCCCGTTAGTCCCCGAACCTCAGTTTGAGAAACTGAATTAGCTGATTGAAGAAAATAATCACCACCTATTTTTTATAATTGTTTCAGTAATTTTTCAATTAAAAAAATGAACATTTTTGGTTCTTTGCTGGTTCCAGCTTCTTAAATGTGCGGGTTTGCTACTTTTATTTGTCATTATGACAGTAATTGAAGAGTCTTTAGATTTTGGATTGCCAGTTGACAAAAGAAACACTCTTAAGACGTAACTTTGGGCACTGGGAAATTATAATGAGCATTTGTCACTATTCTTTTGACAGTGTCATTTTAGTGATTAATCATGAAAATCATCTGCTGATTATGTAATAATGTATTAATAATAATACAAATAATCATTAGTTACAGCCTTAATCCATAGTTGTAATCTCAGCGTATCAAAAATATTGATATTGTTGAATTTCCTAAAAGAAAGAGCTTGAGTTGTCAGAATCTGAATTAAATAATCTGAGTCTGACTGAAGCCAAACCACAAGAATTTGCAAACCTTGAACTTTGCTGAGGACAGGCCAGATTTAACAGCTGCTTCCTGTTCTGGAGATAAACTCTTGTGTGATGGAGCAAAGTTGGGTGTCAGAGACCACAAATGTGAAATGTAAAAATGTTTTGTCATTGCTACATGTACATTTAGAAAATGTTTTCTGAAGTGACATAACAGTAAGCAAACAGTGAGGGAGAGTCTTATACCGGACAGTATGATTGCATTCAGACAGCATGATTGCATTCTTGTGTGCACTGTTCCATGCACACTGCCAGTTTAGATTTACTTCAAAATAAATTTGCATTGCTCAGTTTTTGTTAAACATGACCTCTCCCCTTCTTGCTTTCAGATTTTATTCTTAACTTTTGGACTACTTTTCTCACCACGTGGCAGACCAAATTAGGGTCAATATATTTACACCCCTTATAAATCAGAGTGGTCTAATAAGGTTTAGCCTTTAACACAAAGAATCCAGAGCTTATACACTGCCTGGCCAAAAAAGTCACTACTTGGATTTAACTAAACAAATGGGTAAGAGCTATCCATTGGATAACTACTGCAGTGATTAATATGATTCAGCTGGTAACAAGCTATTTAACGCTAACTGATGCAGTGAATAGTTTCCCATGTCAGAAGACATATCCTGTGGTTGTGGAAAAGATGTTACTCTGTTTCATAAGGATCAAATTATTGGCCTGCATCAAGAAAATCACCAAGCTATTTGGAAAAAAGGCTTCAGTTTGCTTGAGAGCATAAAGATTGAACTCTGGAGCAATGGAAAAAGCTCATGTGGTCTGATCAGTCCAGATTAACCCTGTTCCAGAGGGACAGACACACCAGGAATACAAGAGAACAAGCAAGCGAGGCAGATGAAGTGATGCACCCATCATGCCTAGTGCCTACCATACAAGCCTGTGGGGGTATTGTTATGATCTGGGGTTGCTTCAGTTGCTCAGGTCGAGGTTCAGCAATGTTATGTGTCCAAAAAATTAGATCAGCTCACTACTTGAATATATTGAATGACCAGGTTTTTCCATCAATGGATTTTTTCTTCCCTGATGGTTCTGACACAGAGTTCTGACCTTAACCCCATTAAGAATCTTTGGGATGTGCTGGAGAAGACTGGAGCAGTCCGTCTCTCCAATCATCAATACAAGATCTTGGCAAAAAATGAATGCAACTCTGGACAAAAATTAATGTTGGGACATGAGCTTATCAAAAGGATGCCATGGCGAATGTGTGCTGTAATCAAAGCTAAAGGTGGTCCAACAAAATATTAGAGTGTGCGACTGTATATTATATAGACTGTGTGCAGTGTATATTCCAAAGTACCTGCCAGACCGCATGTTGGCTCAGAGGATAACTCAACGGCACAAGTGTGTTTTACTCACTTGTTTTCTGTTTTTTTGTTTTAGAAAGGCTTGATAGCGGAACCAGCCAAGCAGCATTCCACTGCTGATAAACACAATCCATCGAGGCCACTGTTATAACATTATGAAGAAATCACAACCACAACAAGGTGCTTTTGTCAACAGTTAGTCATATGCCTTTAAACAGCTGGCTCCAGCTGAAGGGAGATCTTCTTTGTAGATGAAACAGTGCTGGTCATGCAAGTACCAGGGCCAATTCACATTATGTTATATCTTCACAAAGACAGAAGAGAAAGAAGTTTTTGTCTTGCTCAGAGCTTCTCAATGAGTTACCATGCAAGGTGGAGATTACTTGACCTCGTGCACACTAATGAAGGTAGATTTAAAATAGGAAAATATAATGCATATTTATATCCACCCACGGTCAGATTTTGAAAAATGGCATCTAAAGTAGTTAACAGTAGAGCTGCAACGATTATTCAATTAACTGATTAGTCACTTGAAAGAGAATTAATTGCCAGCTATTTTGATAATCAATTAATTGTTTCAAGCAAAAATATAAAAAAATGCTCCTTAAATGTATGGATTTGCAGATTTTCAGGTCAATCAACAATGAAAACAATTGTATGCTGCAGTCCTAGTTACACTAGAAAGAACTGGCCTTGAAATGTTGTATCGATAGAGCTTAAAACACAGACATAATCATTGTAATAAACCTTCCACAAACATTGCTGATATAGTTGTACTTGCCAGCTATGTTGAGCCAAATTTCTCTTGCGTCTGGTTATGTCTATAATCACTATTTTGTATAAGAGCAGCTGTATGAAAACAGAAATGACAAGATGGGATAATTGCAACACCTTTACTGGCAAAATAACTGTGATTAAGCACAGACGGTAATTGGCTGTATTAGTCAAAAGTGTCTATCATACAACAACACTTCTTAAAAGAAGATGATGGTAATGACCTATTTTCTTGATTGTGAATCATAATAGAAATAATAGAGGACTGTGATGAAGAGCTTTAAGTGTTTTGGCTTTTCCTTATATTGGTGTACACTGTGAGATAGTTATCCAAAAACACTGCTGATGACATGGAATTTTGCTGCTTTGGTATGAAGATGAGACAACCCTCCTGCAGTTTTCATTCCAACCCTTGTACAAAACTTAGCCTTAGGGCTGGAGCTAGTCACGAGGAAGTGTGTGTGTTTGTACCTACAGTAGATGTTTTTTATGTGTGTACCCAATTATCTTAATTTTTATAGTTCCGCAAATCAAAGTCTATACATAAAAATTCTTCTTGAAATTTGTTAGTTAGGACATTGTTGTGTGAAAGTGTGCGTATGTGTACATTTGTATGCCTCACCTTCCTCTTCAAGGCGCTCAGTTTCTCTACCACTCCATCCAGCAGTGACACCACAGAGTCGACCACTGGGAAGCTGCTCAGCGTCTTCTCCAGTTCTGCAACCACCATTGTCACGTGACTTGTCTCCCGGTCAATGTTCTTCTGAGCCGCTCTGAAGCGTTTGTTCAGAGTCTCGTAGGGGACCTGCAATGACAATGCCACAGGACGTTTACCTCAGGTGTATCAGGCGTTCGGCTGTAGCCTTGGCAAAGAGCAAGCATGCAGCTCAGTACAATGTTATAAAGTGTCATTAGCAAACAGCTCTGCAAATACATAAAAATTACCTCTGGCTGATTATGGTTTATATTTTCCCAAAGGTAGAAGGTTGTTTAGATAGCTGAAGCTGTAATGGATGTTGCATAAAGTGTTTGTTGAGTGTTTGGGTTACTTCAAAAAAAAAAAAAAAAAAAAAAAAAAAGATATCCTGTTCTGTAGCGACTTGAAAGACTGGAGCACACCAAACAATCTCATGCAAACTAGGAATGAACAGTCCACAATAAATACTGATAAACCTTATTTCATTAAATTGACTAAATGAAATTCCCTTTCCAGTATATAAAATTATATCTTTCCCCATTAATGTTGCTTTGTCACCAGCAGTGTGTACTCTATGAATCCTCTAGCAGCCTAATTTCATGACTTTTCTGCAGCCTGAGTCCAAGAACTCCTCAATGGAAACAAATTAAAGCAGGAAGCAGACGACTGGTGCCTACTTTTCCAGACAGCAACAATGGTGTCTTTCTTGCTACTGTCTACAGAATATTTAATCATTGCTAAATTTAATTTCACACAGTATTTGGTTGGTAAGAATGTCTACTGCATCTCTAATTTGTACTGTATCAACTTGAATCAACATGATCCAATTAATCCTGACGAATTTCTGTTTAACATTTTCCTAATACTTTTTGAAAATCTTATCGATAAGGCTTGCCTATGGTTGATTATTTCATTGTTTGCCATGCATATGATTTTGGATTTTTTTTACAGCATTTTATGCTTTGATTTTAAACTACCAAGTGAAAAAACACTTGATCTGTGCTGAAATTAGTTGAGTAAAATTAAAAATAATAATAATAATTTTATCTTGATATTTTCTAAAAATCTATCTAATCTAATCATCTAATTCATGCTTTCTTCTTTTTAGAACAGTAATCTATCACAACAGATTCAAAAAGGTAGCATATAGCTATAGTTTGTGTGGTTGTGGCACATAAAGTATAATAAAAATACAGCTTGAGAAATGCAACAAAAGAACATTTATAAACTACATCCTTATCACAGAGAAGTTAAAACTATAAGACCTGTACTGCAGCAAAAAAATCTGTATTCAAAAAGATCTAAAAACCACTAGCTTAACTATGATCAAACTCTCCCCCCATACTAAAATACAAGATGGCTTTGCAGACACCTATAAACCAGACGGATCATTGTGATTCTTTCTCTGAGATATTACATAAAAAACGAGGAGAGCTTTGATCCACTGAGAGGATATTTTTCTTAAGTTAGGGCCAAGTTAATTTCACAGATCACTAACACCGGACAGGTAAATTATGTAAGCATTCCACAAAACACGACAGAATAACAGATATTGTTGCTCTTTTGGAATTATTATAGTAAGAATCCAGCTCTAATTTTGTCAGAATCCGGCCCTATGATTCAGATATTCAAATTGTACCACAGAACAGTTTTGTGCGCGCTAGTAAATATTCATTAGTGTCCTGTTGACAGAAACAGGGGCCTTATTCTGCTCAGGAATGAGTATGGCCACTGTGTGAGAGGGAAAAGATGGAAAAGGCATTGGCTTTTTGTCAGTCTCCAGCATTCTGTATTCCTCACAGGGCTAAAATCAAGATCAGGGTTTGGACCGACACATTTAACTACTCAGGATTTGATTTTGAGTGACACAATTGGCCAAAGATCCCATTATTTTTAAAAAAAAACAATTAATTCGGAGTCATGAAATGAAGACGTCAGTAACCAGATACAGTAGAAGGCCGTCATTACAGCAAGCCACATTAGTTATGCATGAATTCCCAGTGCATACTTAACAAGATTTAACAGTTTTACACTGTAAACCATAGACCATATACCATAAAAAGCACATCAATTCCCAGGTACACAATTTGCTCATAAGTAGGGATACTCAGTATGGTTAAAAAGTAGTGGAAATTAATTAGTAATTAGCAGAAATGGTCATTTCTGCATCACAATTTTCATTTTAATGAAAAAAAAAACAAACAACAATTTGAAATCATGTTTCCAGCTTCTGCTCGACCATATTGCAATTTCAATAATATCATTTCTTTTTCCATGAACGCCCTTTTGTGAGCCTGTGAGGTGTGGACATACAGTGGAAATTAAATCAACTGCATCACAATATGAGACGGTGAAAGCACTGTAATTATGAGTGATCACTCTGCTGATGAGGGTTTCGACAGACCCAAGTCATCACTGGCCCTGCACTGTTGCATTTTTCCAAATATCTTAGTATTATGATCAGTTTCATTTCTAGTGTTACAGTGTTATTGTATTAGGTATGAGATTTTTGGACTTGAGTTTCTCTTCTTTCTTTTTTTCTACATTGTTAAGAAAAGTTATATATAAAGTTTATTATTATTTTTATCTAGACATCTCTGACGAGATTGACCAAACAGCTCTACACTATCTAATCATTAGCATTTCGATGTCATTTAGTGTTCGAAAAATATTTCTTCCTCCTCTTTTGTTTTTCTGCCATGTTCTTCACTACGTAAGAAACTCATGAGCCTCTTAAAAGTCCTTCTCTCCTTTCTAACAGTTTTTCACCTTACGAGCTAAGATGCTCTTTGAATAACTTATCTTTATCAGGATCTACTCTAACTTCAAGGGGAAATTCTTAAAAAAAAAAAACTAAATAATTCTAAGAATTTTCTTAGAATTTCATCACAAAGAGCATCTGTTTGTACTAGGAAGCTTTATGAATGCAACCACTGTACTATACCTTGTGTATCCTGCTGCAAAAGTTTGCTCAAATTTCCTCAGTCACCATTGTCTTTTCTAAATGTTAACACACTTACCCCGTCATCCTAAATAACAGCAAATCCAATCTAAAGTCTATACATATGTTACAATGTATAGAATAATACAGTTGAATGATGTCGCTTCTGACATACTGTACTCTGCTGTTAAATACCAGTCATGTTCTGAAATCTAGAGCATAACCCAATGTATTTTCCAATGTCATTATTAAGTAAAAATAATTCAGTCTCAAACAACATGTTATTCACCAAGATAACCATGTACATTAGATTATAATGTGCAATGAATAATGGAATTCTATATGACTATTCTTTGTTTTGACATCAGCATTATATATTAGCCATCGGCCACTATGCTCTCTAAATTTAAGTTGACACTTGACAAGTAATTCCATCTTGAATACATTTCAGACAGCTATTTTAATGGCTAAACTGACGCCAAATGGTTGTCTTTCATAATTTGTTGAGAGGGGACTCATTGTAAGAAACATCTATAAGCCCACTCCAAACAGTGCAAAATACTAATTTATAAAAGCCTATTAATCAGAGCTCTATAATAATTAAAAGGGTCATTCAGCAAGTCTGAATGATAATTTCGACTTACCTTGAATACAGACACATTATTATTTTAATAAAGCTGTCAAATCTAATTATTGTAAATTTGCACTATTACAAGGGCTGGGCAATATATCAATATTGCATTTGATGGGTTAAATGCAGAGAATAAATCTCAATATATATTATACTGTGTTTAATTGTATAGTGTTATCTTCTCCTGAATTTAAAGGTTGCATTGCTGTAATGTAATTATCTGAAATTAGCAGACTGTTTAAGCTGTTTTATTATTTCCTTTTACTCACTTGGCCATTATATCTATATTACACTGATGATTATTTTACAAAGCTCTAATTGTGTTGCTATTTTTTGAAATCACCAATAGTCATCCCTAAAATATTATTCAGTCAAAGACACAGTGATAATTGGTTTTGTCCATGTGGCCCAGCCTTAGACATTGCAATGTCATTTGACTACAAGTGGTCTATATTGTTTTCAGATTTATAACTAACAAACCATTGCCCAAAATAGGATTTTGGTCATGGTCACAAATCCTACCAATTTATGCAGGCATTACAATATATATTAGGGTTATGATTTTCATTTAATAATGCCTTTGGTAACCCTAACACTGATCTGACTGTGCAAATGTCCAGAAACATCCCCAAGGACATAATATCCAACACACACTGTATTTTGTTGGTATTCCTCAGTGAATGTGTCAGGCAACATTATGACATTATAATTCCTCTCAATATAGCTCCAAATGTAATCAACACTGCTCTCCTCCAGCTGTAGACTCCCATTTGATGCCAATTATAACCATCACTCCTGTCTTAAAATGGTGCCCATCATCCTTACTGCAGCACCCGAGCACAGACAGACATATCCCCCAAACCACAGCCATGCTTTCTGAACCCAGACACGTCTTAACATCGCCAACAACACTAACTAAATGCCACGTTATATTCATCATGGCTACATCATGCCATTAGTTAACCACACACAAAAGCTGTCAATACATTGCTACTCACAAACGTGCTTTATATGACGACGCTTTCTTGACTCTGTGAGACGGCTGAGCAGAGGAGGCAGCCCGGGCTTGTTTCAGCTCGTCTTTTAGCAGCAGTGGTGTCGCAGTAACGTTATGTGGAATGGAGGAACGGTGCGTGTGTGCGGCAGCAGCCTCTGTGATTTCTCTCGCTGGCCATTTTGAAGTGCAGAGAGGCAGCAGCAGCAATCTGATGACACTGCGCTAACTCGCACGACTGATTGTCTGTCTGACAGCGTAGCGTTACGGGCTCTTCTCCCCCAATGATTTCAACCAATCCATCCTCCAGCCAGCTGTACAATTTACATGCTCGACGTTACGTATCTCGTAGGCTGTTCACCTTCTGCGCCGACAAAGATGGCTATTACTGGTTTTACCACAGCAAACTGACGGCAGCTAACAGGCCAATCACGGCTGTCAGCCATTTCTGGTTGTTGAAGGGATGAACGACCACGCTGATACATGTTGGGCCAGTGCTGATGCTTTTTGTATCGTTTACATCATCTAATAATTGAAGTAAGCGGTCAAACGATGAAATACCCTGGTTGACGTGACCGTTAAATGCGTTAATGTGCACACACTCAGAAAAATTATGTTGCCATGAAGCTACCGAACGTTAAATGAACGCCACGTTAGCTAATCCGTGCATATAACGTTAACTGACATGTCATAAAGGACCAATATTCGTCAAAAACAACACGCTTAAACTTAAGCTAACAGCTCCGAGGCCCTCGACACACTTGGCGACAACAATAAGAGCTCATAAAGGTAGTAGTCCCCCAGCTAACTAGCCACAACATATAGTCAGTTATCGAAATGCTTAATCTTTGCTGTCGCTTTTCAAAAACAGGTTGTTAGTGGACGCTGCTACCTGGCTAAGCTACCATAGCTAACGTTAGCCTCCCTGTCAAGTTCGCTGGTCTCGCTATCAAACCAAGTAATAATCCCCATTTTCCACATTGCATCAAACACATCGCATATTTTAGACTTGTCAGAAGCGTTGAACTACTGATATGTGCCCGTTTCATTTTTTGTTTACCTTCAAAGTGGGATATTCTTGGACTTTGAGAGCCATGGACAGTTGAGATGCTGTCTCTTGCACCGCCATCTTGGTTTTGTGGTTTTCTTGTGGTTGTTTGTGTTTTTTTTCTATCAACTCAGAATGGCCTTGGTGCTCACTACCGCCATCTGGTGAGACGGTGTCAGAACTGACTGTATGTGTGTAGGGTGCTTTGTGTAAGATTTTTCTGATGTTTTTCTTACGTGAGGCGGCTTCAAACTGAAACTAAATGTTTTCATTGATTCAGGATGAAGTACAGCACGTCATTGAGATATAGTCAATAACACGTTGTTGCGGACAGAACACTAAAGAGCTTTTTTCAATTTTAATCAGCTTTATTGGTATGACATTTTGAAACATGTTACCTAAGCAAAAAGCCCCATTACAGACAGTACAATTATAAATTATATGTACTTATATTGCACTATAACATATATTATATGTTATAGCACAATATAACATGCAGTAAATAGTAGATGATAAAAGTGAAATAAAAAGAAATGAATTATAAACCCTACATTGAAATATTTCTGGCTTTGTGACAAGCATAAACATATTCTTGTGCCAGTTCTACCCTGATGCTACCGTCCTCTAGAAAGTCTAGGATTTTCTGGTTGAGTTTTGGGAGGACATTTTTTCATTTTTTGTATTTGAGACAAGTTATGAAAAAAACGGTTTCTGTTTTAACTTCTCCTGTTCCAGTGCACACAGATTCTTTTAAGTTTTTCCAACCTATCTCTTTTATGGAGATCAGTTTTGATTGCAAGTTTATAATCACTGAGTCTATATTTTGTTAGGGTTTGTCTTTTTATTGGTTGTTTGATTTGGGTTTAATATTAGGCTAATTGAAAATCTCTGTCTAGTAAATTATAGCATTCTAATCTATTTATTGACTGGATTTCTGTTTTCCACCAATTGAAATATTTTAGTTTATTATCTTTGCTCTCTGTGTATTATTAACATAATATCAATAATCAATTTCTTACCTATCACAGTTCTCATCAATACTGGGATACTGCAATACTCCTACCTCATTCCATACAGTCCAGAGTTAGAGCACCCACATTTGGAAAATGTTTCTGTAACAAAATTAAACAATGCAGTAAAAAAAAATATATATATATGTATATATCATTCAGCATCATTAATCATGTGTTCTTGCATTCCTTAGGCCTGCTGTACTTGAGCATCCTCCAAACAGAGGTAAGTCTGAGCCTTACACTCAAATACACTCAAACAGCACATACACTATGTTAAATCAGGTTTGAAGACTGAAATTTCAGCTGCCAATACCAGACAGAATAGATGACACTGGCAGGTAGTGTAATTCTGGAACAATTCGTTTTTTAGTTTTTTTTTTTTTATTATTAATATCAATTGATAATGAAAATAATAACTGTTAGTTACAGTCTTGGTGTAGCCCACGTTCAATTATTTACATCCAAACATCCTCATAATTCAAATCACCAGTGTTTAAAGTAAATAAACACACACACACACACACACACACAGGCACATTCACAGTTAACTGATAAATCTTTTGTCTTTAAACTGAAAAAAAAAAGTGAACAATGCTCATCACAATTTGCCAGAGCTCAAAATGACATCTTCAGATTTACTTTACTGTCATAAATGACAAAGAAAGGCAGCAAATTAACAGCTGGAACTGGCAAATGTTTGACATTTTTCCTTAAAAAATGAGAGTAATGACTAATCGATTATTGAAAAAGTTAGTAACTAACTTTCTTTTTATCGACTAATTGATTAGTTGAATAATCATCCAGGAACGCCCAAGACAGATGCCAGAAAACTGAAAACATCACAGATCAAAGCAGAATACAATATAGTACAGACAGTACAGTACAATAGTCTGATACTATTAGTTCCCAGTATACTGAGCATACTGAATTTCTTCACTGTAACTAATAAACCTTGTCATTTAGCCCTTTTAAGCAAGGAGAGGAAGTTAATTTCCACTCTCTCTGTAGAATCCCTTTTGCTTTGACTATAGCAAAACAAGGGCTCACTGAAAGAGTCAAAAAAACACAATATCACAGAGAAGCTATCAGGGATTAGCTGTCTGCTGTATATGTCACTGTACAAATGAAAAATGTCATCCAAGAAACTGCTGAGCTTGGGGCAAGACTAGAGAAGACGGCCTAGGGCACTGTCACCTGACTTGCACTTATCACAGGTACCCGAGACAGAAGGAAAGATTCTCTTCATAGTTTTGGTGGAAAAGTGCAGCCAACGGATGACTTTAGACGGAAAGAGTTGAGCAACGATAGAGCATGCTCTATCAACCTAACCTTTTCCCTCATAACTCATTTCAGATCTCCACAACTGTTTTGTTAATCCATATCTGTTTAACGTGGAGAGAGGGAGGTTACCAGAGATAAAAGACAAACAGACTGGTAAATCAAATGTTTGGAGGTAGGGATCACAAGATTCAAGAAATTTGAGTAGTTTGGGCATCGTGAGGTAGAGACTGTCAAAAGTTCTTTGCAGATACTGAAAAATGTGACTAAGACGGAGAGCAAATTTCACATGAAGTGAAGTGAGTGAGAGATGCAAAATGGTTGTTAATATACAGGTCCTTAATAGTAGAAAAGCCCTTAGCTGATTAATGTGAAAAACTATGTCCACAAACCCTCGTTTACAACAGTGTTTCTGACATAAAGGAGCATAAATGGACAATTTTGAAAGACTCAGCCCACTCTTGATTTTCATTAGACTGAGTTGCACCAACAAATATTCATTTAATCTTAGACTAGTTCTAATCAAAGTTTAGCAAGCTAGGTTTTAAATGAGTAAATTATTAAGTAGAGCTCTGTGGCACAATTATAAAAACTAATCTGTGTGGTAAATCCAATTTTATGTATGTAAACCAGACTTAAACAGAGTTTGATCAGCACAGAGGCTTGCTTACTCAAATTTACACAAATAAATGAATAAATGTATAAAGTTGAGTGCTGTCTGGACCTAGTAAGTGCAAAAGAGGGGAGGAAAATGTTACATTTCAGCTTCTCTGTATTCCTGAATAAGAAAGTTATACTGTTTGCTACCTAGAGAAAAAAAGTTAACAAAACATTACATTCTTTGCTAGCTAGTAAAAAAAATAATAAAATGTTACATTATTTGTGAGCTACCTATAAAGTTAATTGACTTAACTTTTTTTGAGGAACTTGATTATTTGCTCAATCCACCTCAAAAAGGCAGCTATTGTAAAAGTTACGTTTTAGTGCAACAGATTAAAGTAATATATATGGTTAGATTAAAAACTAAACTGCAATTTAAATTTAATGTCTTCTAAAGTTTAAGCTAGTTTCAATGTTTGGTCCAACATACTTTAAAGTTAAGCCACGCTTAATTAGGTAAAATAATTCACCCTTGTTGAATCGTATGTTATGCAAAATAAACTCATTCATCAATCATTTGATGGGAAAATTATGCATGTCTATCTAGAATCCTATCTGAGAGTATAGTTCAAATTCAGCTTAAATCAAATTTAATATCTATGAATAATATTCTTTTCATCATCACAGTAATTTATTCCAGTAATAAAGAAATGAAATAATCTGTAAAAGAGAGACTGGATTAGGACAGATACTACAGAAGTCTACTACTAGTCTTTGGAGATATTTAAAATAGAGGTTATGGTCCATGAGTACAACCAGTGAATCTCCTTCACCACCACTCCATATCCTGGCCGCATTTCTTTTCCTGTGTGAGTGAGAGCACCCACCCCCCAGCCACAGTGAACATATTGCCATTGGCTGCCATCCAGTGCCAAGCTGTGCTGATTGGCTGGCACAAGCTGTAGTCGTGTACAATTGGCCCATTTTCTCCTGCATGCCCCACCCCCACCCGGCTTTGGAACAAAGTGGCACAGTGGACACACAGAGAGGAAGGTGATGCAAGGTTTGTGATGTATTTTGGCCCCATATCAAGTGCTTCCTGTGTGTAGTGTGTGTGACTGTCTGCCAGTGTCTATGTGTGTAAAAATGTGTAAGTTTATATGATAGCAGCAGCTGTGCTTACAGCTTGGCTCTGCGCTGTGTTTAGGTTTTGAAGAGAAAACTCTAAGCCAAGCTAAATAAGGGGGAAATGAGTGTATGCATGTGTGTAGTTACAGTATAAAGGCTTGCTTGTGTGTGACTGCATTAATATGAGTGTTTATTTTTGTTTGTGTGTACAGTATGTGTGACATGGGGATTATTACTTATTGATGAATAAATTGGCAGAGAAATGGATATTTCTGCCTCCTTTGAGAGGGATTTCACACAGAGCAGTTGTTGTTGGTGCAGTTTATTTCATCTAGAAAAAAGCTATAAGTATTAAAACTTGGGGACTCTTTTATAAAAAAAAAAGCTCTTAACTATCAACTCACAGCTTATGCTAAACCTTACCCTGATATGGAAATGGCATATTTTAGCATGCATTTTCACTTTCACTTTTCATGTTGTTCATATTAGTATTCATATTAGGAGTAGGATAAGCCTAACACACAGTGATTCCTCTTTAAACAAGCGTATGCACCTTTTTAGGAACCAATACATAAGTATATTAGAGCTGAGTGCTACGACCAATAAGAGCAACAAAGCGCCACATGCACATCAGGGCATGAAGGGTGCTCGGTCTGTTTTTGTGCAGGAAAAAAAAATGTGGTGGCCTTTTTAGATTACAGCTAAACAATACACTAAAACAGTGTTTCTCAACTTGGGGTATGGGACACCCATGGGTGTCATGAGGTAATTTCAGAGGGTCACCAGATGGTTGTGGAGAATAAAATAAAATAACTGATTGTGATAATCAGCAGAGAATGAGAGCCAGGAAGATATTCCAACATGAGGGAAAAGCACTCAATAATATGTGAAACACAGCTGCCCTTAGGAAATGCCCTTAGGAAATCTCCTCTTCACTCATGGTTAAAACTATAAACCCGCACAAAAATGACAATTACAAACATAAACCACCAGGCTCTGAACAGACACAAACACGAACACAAAGTGACATTTGCATTTTGTAGCATAAAATAGCAAGCTTAAACAACTTAATCCAGCAAAATGATGGAAAATTAGGCTGTATTTTAGCCAAGAAAATGTAATTAACATGTAATTTGTCTCCAAATAGATATTATTGAGTCTGTTTGAGACAGTCAAAGCAATGATCCTCTTCTGTAAATTTGGTATACAGTAACCCAACACCAACCTGATTATTCTCTGTGTCTTTCAGATCCATGCAGTTCCAAGGCTAGGCCTTATTACATAGTAAATTGAATCTCTTTGGATTTTGGACCGTTGGTCAGACAAATCAAGCCATATGAAGACATCACTCTGAGTTTTAGAAGTATGTGATTGGCATTCTCTCATCATTTTCTGACACTGAATAATTTGATCCTAAAAATGATTGCTAGTTGCAACCCAAAGTATTCCACAGTGAATTATAATTAAGTAAAAATTTAAGAACACTTAACTCTTAAGCGTTTAACTAACATAAATGAGACACAGGAGTATGGTTGATATTAGATGTGTTTAAATGGGATTTTCCTTTTCTCTGTTGAGGGAGGTGACCACTTCCTAACTATCAGACAGCGCCTCTAATGTAAGATCATTCTGTCAGATTAATGATTCCTCTTCCTTTATTTGTTGTCCTTTCCTTTTTCTTACCCTCCTCCTCATCCTCCTCCACTCTCTTGGCGTCGTCCTAATTTGCTTTTTCTTTACTGCTTTCTTCTTCCTATCCGCCTCTCATCTCAACTCTCCTCTATTCTTCCTCCTTACCCTCATTCTTCTTTTCTGACAACCTGTTCCTCCATTCATCTGTTTTTGTTTCAGTCCTACTGTAGCTATTCTTTCTCCTCCTTCCTCTTTTCGTCCTCCCCCCCGTCTCCTCTACACATGGGTTAGATTTGTCAGGCGGTTGCCGTTTCCTTATATAGATTAGATTCCTAGTTTCTCCAGTATCTGCACTCTCCTCTGTAGTGGCATAAACATTGTTCTGCAGCTCACTGTCAGTATCCATAAATCCAATTTTCTGTGTGTGTGTGTGTGTCTGCATCTCCATGTTTACAGCCAGTCCAATGGCCACTATGTGTTTGTTTCAAGCTACTGTAGTGTCAGTGTGCATCTCCAGCTGTGTGTGTGTGCATATCCATGTGTCTTGTCATGCATTTTCATATGTGTATATGCACGCTTGGGTGCAGCAGCATTTTTTGTTTGAACCTGCGCCACACTATGTCATTGCATTTGTTTTGCATGTACATTTATTTTTCGGTGCACAAGCTCGCATCTTTGTATATGTGCAGACGTGTATCTTTGTAATTATGTGTGTTTGTGTGTACGTGTGTGCGAGTGTGTCAGCGATAGCTCTAGGTCTCGCCGGCTGTCAGTCTTGATAAGGCCAGTGGTTGGGAGGCGTTATTCGGGGCTGCTGCTCGCCTGGCCTCCGCTTGGTGGATCTGCTGAGAAGGAGCTGAACCATTAGACACGCTGCAGTGACTACAGAGAGGGAGAAGGGTTGGAAGGTGGGGGGGGGGGGGGGGGGGGGGGTATGGAGATGTATGGTGAGGCAGGCGGAGATGGAGAAAGAGAGTGAAAGATCTGTGGGAATGCGTAGTGGGGGGTGATTGAGTGCGAATGAGATTGAGAGAAATTTGGGAGGGATGAAGACAGAAGGCAGGATGGGCAGATGGAAGAGCAGGAGGTAAAGAGAGAAATAAGGATGGGAAAGGCAGACAGAGGAGAGATGAGGAAAGAAGGTAGATGCGGAGGAAGAGTCATGATAAGGAGAGGGAAGGGTGTAACTGTTAATATCCAATCTCACACAACATACCTGTGAATATCTGCTCAGTTTGCACACATGAAAGACTGAGGTATGCCTTTAGATAAACTATAAGGAAGTGAAATCTTTCTACTTTTCCCCTCACTTCTTCTCTTGTCTTTTTCCACTTTTTCTTCATAAGCAGCATTAAATAATCTGCCGATCATTACTTGTTCTTTCTCACCCCTCCCAATCCTTCTCCCTTGTGTAGCCAGAGGAGTCTAGATATTGTCTCGCTACACTGTCGTCTCCTCTCTCCATCCTTATTTAGAAGCACCGAACATGTTTCCATTTCCCTTATCTCCTGGGGAACATTTGTCTCTTGCGTGGTAAGAGAGGTGGTTGGAGTTGCCAAGTTGCCATCGGCCCTGTCAACACAATAAATGTGCCTGTAGCTTCTCACATTATTGACTCCATGTTGTCAGTTTGAATTTGGTATAAGAACTGAAACTGGACCGGCACACTTAACCTATTCTGTGTTAGAAATGCTACTGGCACTGTTATATTTACACGTTAAGAGATGGACTGCATGGCAATAGTTTAACCATTTGAATTTGCAGATATTGTTCAGTTTAATATTTGATGGGTTGAGTTAGGGTTGTCACGATACCACAATTTTAAACTTAGGTAAGACAGCAGTATTAAAAAATGATACTCGATGCCTCTTTTGATGCTATGGCAAAAAGAAAAAAAAGTCCTCTGAAAAGGAACAAGCCACCATGTTTTCATGTCTGAAACCAACTGAAAGGCTCAAGTCTGTTCAGAGTGGAAGAATGCAATTCACAGGGTTGCTTTAAGTCAAATTTTACATGACAAACATAAGGGGTTTTCCCACTTCCCCACTCCACTGCTGTCTCTGACACACATTTGAAACTTCCTCCTTTGCTGCGAGCTGCTGTGTGAATTTTGTATGCATCTAGAGATGTGTCGTGTGAGGCCAGCTCTATACATAACTGAAGCTGATGTATATGGGGTTTTTTTTTGCACACAAAGTAGTGTTTTTACCAATATGTAGCAACTGCACGAGCAAAAATGAGTACTACAGTCCAAACAGTGAGTTGCAGCCATAGATTGAATATTAAATAGACTGAAATCCTATTTAACATATGATCTGTAGTTGAAGCAAGATGTTTTCCCCCACCCCCTACTCTTAAGACTCGGGGAAACTCAGACAGGCCGCAGGACCACTGCATGAGTGCAAGATGATTGCAACATCATAAATCGACAACAGCAAGTATGTCACTCAGCTGTTTATAAATGTAAGTTGTCTGTCAATGTAATGTTAATCATGTTATCCTAAAACCAAAAGCCCACTACTCTGAAAGTTGGACAAAATATTGCTCAGGTTAGCTCTGATCGACTACTATTAATGATTTCTTATGACTCACAAACAGACACTTACTCATTTGGCAAACATTATTCATTACACTTATTTAATTTAACATTAATTAACATTACCAAAACAGTCATTCTGGCCCAGAACATAAATTTAATTAATAAAGTGGGATACCACAGCTGTAGAGTTGCTGTCAGAGAAGTGAGTATTTCAACTTAGCATGTTTACTTAATCTCTGATGACATATCATGGTCATTTTATGATTTTTTTTTTTTTTACAGTTAATATAATACAGATTTCTCTTTTAATGTTGTTTAAATGAAATCTTCCACACAGCCACATTAATTGTCTTATGGTGTCACCTGTGATTGTCTTGTTGGACCACAACTTTTTGCTTTACCTTTGCAGTTACATTTGTTTTAGTGTTTTCTTCTTGTTTTGAGGAATGAGTGAGTCATGTCTTTTCCAGTGACTCTCCCATCTGGTGTGGACATTGTTAAATGAACACACCAACTAGTGGTGCTGGTGGTATTCGCCTGCAGCACTCTAGCAGGCAGCCGTCACAAAACACACCAAACATTTTGCTTTGAGCCTTACTCTACATGTACCCTTGCTGACTTTTGATGAGGCACAATTCCCATCAGATTTCTTTGCTGTCTGACTCAGTGCCATCAAGAGTGAGTTAAGAGATTGTGACGAACCTAACAGCTGGAGAGGAGAGGCCGCGAAATTCCAGTTGGATTATTTTATCAAAGAGTTATCTACTCTTTAAAGGGAGCCAGAATTACTATGTGCAGCCATGTTCTGCTGTCTAAATGAAGCAGAAAACAAGGAGGAGCACATTGCTCATGTTCCTTTGAAGATGAAAAGTAAATTTAAAGCTAAATGTGTTTTATCATGGTGTTTATAATGAAGCCAGCAGCTGCCAGGAATGATTGATGAGAATGTTTCGGGTGATAACATATGACAGAGGTCATGAGTCAGCCTACTGACAGTGTTGAAAACAACTGTCCCCCTGACCCTCCACCTCTTTTTGGATTTCAACAACTTGCCCACTGGCTGTCTGTGACATTTACCAATAGTGAGGATGTGATGTAACTATCATTGCTGTTAAACTAGGTTAGGCCATGGCAGTTAAGGGGGTGTCTGGGACTGCTTATATCACTGTGGTGACGTGACGTGAGTGTAGGCAAGTGTAACTGTAACATCACCACTGCAAGAACAGAAAGAACCTGAGCAGGTACATGGGTGTAGACCAAAGAGATGGAAAAAAAGATGGAATAGATGGAAAGAGAAACACACGCCACGTCTTACAGGTTGTCTACAAGTTAATGTCACTGTTTAATCAAATTTAAACTTTTTTTTTACAATAAAAATAAATATCAAATGCGAAAATATAAGCAAACTCTTCTGATCAGTCAGCTAAGTAATAGAGTTAAAGAACATTTGTCCAGATGTTTATTAGCCAAAACCTAAAAAGGCTGTAACAGGATAAAGACCATTTTAGAACACCATTAGAATTTCCAATAAATAAATATTTAAGACCTTCCCAAACAGAATTTAAGACTTTGCTAGGAATTGTATTAGTAAATGGGAATTACATACAAATACACTGAGACTTTTTAAGGACATGTAGTGACCCTATCATAGATAATACAATGCTGTTTGCTGATATCAGTACTCCAGTGTTTATGTTCTACATTTAACATGGATACATGGATATCATATATTTCTAGGGGGAATAAGAATCAGAAGGCCAAAAAGAGAGGGGTTAGGGTTAGGGGTTAGGGTTAGGGTTAGGGTATTCAAATTGACCACACTATTGCCTAATTCACAGTTTTGGCATTAGTCACTTTAATGTGCATTTACAAAGAAAATATGAATTACATTGTGTAACCATTTGAAAATGTTTAAGTAGTTGAAACAAATAAATTTACTTAAAGGAAAAAAGTAATCTGCTGTAAACCACAGTGAAAGTAATATAATTCTTTCTATATTGTCCATTTGTTTTATGAAAGCAAATTAACTGAACATTTAAACCAGCAGTTCTATGATTTGTAACAGGATAAAATTCAAAAGTTCCTATCCGTTAATATTATATATTTAAATATTTAATACAACATTATTTTGAGGCATTCTGACCTCCATGAAAGCTGAGAAGTTTTTTACAAGGTAAGACATATCAATGACAAATAATAACTGCAGACGATGACATCACACAAGCCGCGACACCTATCAGCATGTTGACATTCTAACCCATCGGTATTCAGTCACTGCATTATTACATTAGAGCTCAGTACTCATAGGTCAGACCACACATCTTCTTTGAACTCTGCCCTTATTTTGATCTCAAGGACACACCTGTAAGGTTTCGTGACTGCGTCTTGCAGTTGTGACGCTATGGTGTTGACAAGATCTATCCACAGACAGCCAGATGTAGTACCTGTATGTTCTACAGTAGGTGTCTCCAGGACACATTTTTAAATGGTCACACATACACACGCACACACACGTTTAAAACAACAATCAGCACAGTCAGCAAGAGTTTTTTTCCAGTTCTGCAAAAAACAATAACATGAGTAACTAGAAGAGGTTCTTCAGTAGAGTGACGATTTCCACCAGGTATCCTGAAAAGAATATCACCAACATTTTGACTAGTAACAGTAATTTTATTTTTATTTTTTTTCTCAGTTACATTGAGATTTTAATTACATTTTTTTTTGTAATTTAATTACATGTAACAAGTTACTCCCCAACACTGCAAGTAGGTAAGACTTGTTTTAGACTAGCAGTTGTTGATCAATTACTGCCCCCACCAGCCAGTTAAGAGTGAGGAATCATCACTCGGTATAGATTATATATAGATTTTCTATAGTTTTTTCAATATTTTTCCAGTGGTACGCAAGATAAGATGCAGACAAGCTCATGCACAAGTCATGCACACACACACACACACACACACACACACACACACACACACACACACACACACACACACACACATAGGCATACATATAAACGACTGCATGATATACTATGATATAGAGTTTTGCATGCTTTACTTTATGATAATATCCTAAATATAAATGTACTAAATAAATATATAAATATACTACAAAGAGCTGCGTTCAAAGTAGAACATGATCAGAATCAGGAGCAAAAGTCAACCAATTACTTAGTGTTGTAGGAGAAGAATATCACATTATCCACCCACCTTACTTGAAATAAAAAATGTAGTACATTTGTATTCATGCACTGGTTTAAGTCTTTGTATGAAAATGGGTTTCAAATACAACATATTCACCCCTGTAGAGTGTCTAGATTATTTATAGTCATCTTTAAGAACAATGTATTATTTAGTAGTGTCCAATGATGACTTTAACGGTCACGAGTTAGTGAAACAACATTTTCAAGTCTGAATGCCCTGAAAGAACACATATGGATCTTAGATCTGAATGTATATCACTGCAGAAGTAAACACAAAGTAAGTAGTAGTAAAGTAAAATTATAAGAACAAAACCAGTTCTAAAGTTTGGTTTGGGAGTCTCTTTTGTAGGGTTTGTCATTATTTATTAAAAGCACACACTAATATTGTCACAACATGCTTGTTCTTGTTAAAATTTAGTTTTCTGAGCTCTGTAATAGTTTTCCTGATATCAGAAGGAACAAGTTCTTCCTCTCTTGCTATTGTAATTGCATAACTCTTCTTTCTTTTCCTCCCTGTCGTCTTTCAGGAAACAAAAGATGAATTTTTGCCAGCTTTGGCTCCTCCCCATTCCTGCTTGCTCTCTCTCAAACACACACTCAAACACACAGTCTCTTTCTCTCTCAGCCCCCCCTCATCTCTTTTACACTCTCCTGCTCCCATAAATGCAGCAGTGCTTACATTTGGTGTGTGTCTGTGCACGGTTTTTGCTTTTAGGTGACAGAGACAGAAGGAGAGACAGAAAGACTTGCTGTAATAGAAAGTGAGAAAGAAAGGGAGGGGAGGTGAGGGAGGGAGCTAGAGACGAGAGGCAGGCAGGGAGGGAAGGAGGGAGGGAGGGGTAAGACAGATAGAGAGAGCTGAGCGAAGGGGACGGAAGGGAGGGGAGTAAGAGAGAGAGAGAGAAAAGAGGGGGAGCACATGTGTATGCTTGTCACTAAGGGGCTGGGAGAAGGACTAAGGGAAGCGAGGTAGCTGGCCACAGCCGCCATATGCTGACTGGATTCCTGTTCATGTGTGCTGCTGTGTGAAGACTGTAGGTCTGTGTTGTGTGCTGGCCGGCCGGGGAACACACCATGGGAAGCTCACATCTCCTCAACAAAGGCATGCCTCTAGGTAAATAACTAGTGCTGCTTTTATGTTGTGTGTGTGTGTGTGTGTGTGTGTGTGTGTGTGTGTGTGTGTGTGTGTGTGTGTGTGTGTGTGTGTATGTGTGTGTGTCAATATTTATAAACTACATTATTCTCCCCTCCCCCTTCTCTGTCTTCCTCTCCCTTTTTCCGTCTCCTCCTCCTCCGTCTCTTCTTAATTCTCTATTATCTCTTTTTATCGCTGAGCCTCTCTCTGAGAATGGTTAGCCTTTTCTCTAGCTCCCACCAGCGTGTGTGTGTGTGTGTGTGTGTATGTGAGTGAGTGTGTCTGTATGTGAGTGTGTGAGAGAGTGAAGAGGCAAATCTCTGCTATTGAAGGCTGCTTGAACACCTCCATTTGTAGCGACAGAAATAGATCTCCCTCTCCTTCGAGGGCTAGCAAGGACATGACACATATTTCCCTTTCATTGTGCTTCTTTCACAGAGAGCGCTTTGCCTTCACACACACACAAATCACACGCATGCACACACACACACACACACACACACACACACACACACACACACACACACACATCCAAGAAACTCATCTGACACATATTCAAGTATACACATGCATGCACACAGCCAGATTCACGCACAGGTGACAGATGCACCTCATGATAGGGGCTGGAGAAGACTCTTCTAGAAAAAGGGGATCAAGGTAGGGCTGCTAAGGAGTAAGAAGAGGGAGGTGTGTGGGATGGGAGGAGGTTTGGGTGTGGAGCAAGAGGAGGAGGAGGGTGTGAGGATAAATGATCATCCACCCTGGAGCTGAATCACTGTATCTGTGGTCACCTAAGTCTGGATTTGAGAGGCGGTTTCTCCCAAAAGAAACCAGATTGAAATCTGTGATGTCATCAACACGCTGCGGGCTGTGTCTCTTGATGACATCAAAGATTAAAGTTGCAGCTCTGATCTTTTTCATTCCCAGTGTTTTTTTTTCTCCTTCTCGCCTCAGGAGAGATCACCATATCCACCTCTAACTATGCCCCTAACAGCTCATGAGTCCCAAGGTCACGACTCTGAGTTATGGCTCGGGCAGGTTTGCCCTTTTAAAGATGTTCATTGGATCTGTGTCAGCGCACAGTGACGATCATTGTTGATCCAAGTGATTGATGGATGTGTTGGCTCATGTTTTGGAAGGCAGGGGTCCTCTGATCCATGAGTGTTGAGTCATATCTAATCTGATTATAGAGGCCTCGATCAGTGGCACACTCGTCAGTTCCATGCAAACATCAGGTTTGCTGGATGAAAGACTGAAGTGTGATCTCATTGTTCAGTTGAAGATTTGTTTGGGTAATCTGACTTGTATATTTGAATTTAAACAATGATCTTACATGGTTATTACAAGGTAAAGGGTGTAGTGATGTGTAATAACTCCAGGCAGTTTCCCACCAGGAGGTTCCACTTCATTATGTCAAAGGACAGAATCAAGCAAACTGCTCATGGTGTGACATACTGCCAACTTAGAGAGAACCACACTTGAAAATACAGTGATCAACTGTATCTCAAAAAAGCTTGGGACAGAATCATTCCTACAAAAATGCTGTTGAAATAATCAATTCATAGTAATCAATAGCGGTGTAAATGACAATTTTCATCACAATACAATATTATATTGATTATTTGGACAACAATGCTAGATTTCCTGATATCACAAAGTCTGCCACAATACAATTTAATTACAATTTAATACAATTATTAAATCAATCACTAACTATTTTTGATTAATCAAGTTGGCATAATCTTTTGAGAAAA
Organism: Lutjanus erythropterus; assembly: GCF_056507025.1. NCBI lineage: Eukaryota > Metazoa > Chordata > Actinopteri > Lutjaniformes > Lutjanidae > Lutjanus > Lutjanus erythropterus. The sequence goes on along the minus strand of NC_139321.1, from coordinate 32,551,744 downwards.
AAGTCAAATTATTCTAGCTTTTTAAATATTTTATTTAAATATTATTTTCTGGTCAAATAAAGGTGAAATAGTAATTCTATTTTTTTTTTTTTTATTTGACTCTCATGTGGTACCCTGTCTGTCTCCAGCTGCTACCTGAGGCTGGTGCACAGCAAGATTACACTAAGCTATATTTTTATTTACAGTACTATATTATAGTGTATTTGATATACAAATGTAATAACCATTCACCTACAGTGATGAATTTGACTCAGGCAAATAAGAGGTTTCCACTGTCCTATTAGTTTAAAAATCATGAAACACACCTGCGAGATGCAAACTAAATATGGGCTATGACTGCAATGAACACACCACTTGTTTCATCGATTAAGTGTGGTCTTGTGTTAAACTTTTCATAAGCTTTACATATCCCAAGCACTACAGATCCGTTTTGTAAATGTTAAATGGTGGTTCCTTTATTTTTTAACATCTGACATCCACTGTACTGTACAGACAAAAGATATGGTAAATACATTTATGCTTTAACTGCACTACCATCACAGATGAGCATCTGATTTAAGCAGGCTGTCATGAACCTGACTAGTGTGAAAAAAACACACCTAAGCAGGTTGAGAGCACTTAGTAATAAAGCATGAAGCACTCAGCAAAGATACTGTGCACACTGAAAACTATTCATTGGCACAGTCTATTATACTCAATGCACAGAAGAAAACGCTCGAGCTAAAAGGTGAAACAACAGTGAAAGGATCCACCAGCTGCTACTGAAAGGCTGAACATTTTAAGGCAGTGATAGTTAGATAGCCAATATGATACTCGCCAGTTGCAGTTAACTACTTGGAAACAACTTGTGCATTTTAGTGGGAAACACTATTCACAAGGGGAAATGTAATTGAGAAGCATGACAGTCTAGACAGGTGGCTAAACAGCACTGCAGAAGAAATAACAGGCCCACAATGTAACATCCCAAAACAACTATTAGTAGGGTAGGCTATGATTCAACATAGATCTTTTAAAAAAGCATGAATTACTGAGAAACATGGTCTGTTGTTATTAATTTATATGTCAGCAGAGTCAAGTGAGTCAGTTTAGAGTATGATGTGCAGCTGAAACAACTCACACAGCTGGTAACCATGCAGCAGGCACTCTGAGATAGTGAGCCACAAGCTGGGACAGTTTTGTTATTGATGTCATCGCACACAAATTTATATCCATTGTCTGCACTAAAAGGCTTGTACAGTAATATTTTATTGGGTGAGTATCATTTTAAAGCCACTGGAAACCCAAATCCACAAAAGCCTTCTAACTATGTAATTTACATAATAGTATTAGAAATGAGTTTAATCCAAATTCTAAATTTTGTCAGGTTTCATGATATTGGGTTTGAATTAGGCGTGGTTATGCACAGTGATTTATTAAGAAGGTTACTATTTCTGTCAACCAATCATAAAAAAGAATGTACGTCAGCTGTCCTTTTCAAAGGGGCGCAACAAAAACTGCTCCAACTTAATCTGCCCCCTTGAGTCTGGGCCACCTCAACACTGGAGAACAAAGGATGTTACATTCCTCTAGACTTCTTTAACAAAAACCTTACTTTTACCTTGCAATACAAGGCAGTTGCTTCTGTACCACTTCCTTGATCCACAGCAAGTAACTGTGGTTCGGACCCAAACTAATCTTTTAACACCAAATTCACACAACCACATAAACAAACTAACCGATCAAAGCAGCAGTAGACCAGCAACTCCCATGTTCTGTGACCAGCAAAATGATATTGATTTTTTTAGGAGGCTGAAATAAGATTTGCTGCTGACCACGTCCACAGGACAGTTAGCTTCCATGTCCGGTACTCCTGAGGGAGATGTCAAACAAAACGTGATCTGCCACGTCTACACAGTCTTGAGAAAAGTTCATAACTATATCTAATAATTATGAATGTTTATTTCATTTCAGATTTTTGTGGATGCTTAATGAGACACTCAGCTTTGATATCATACATGCATTCCAAGACAATTTACCAGAGGCTTTGAACAGCCAGTAAGTTTAATTGTGTCATTGTTTAAAATCAGTATCTTTTTTTTTCATCACAGATCTGAAAACAAAATCAAATGTGGTAGAATAAATGTGCGTGGATCTACTATGATCACTCATCGATGAGTGGGTACAAAATAAATCTCAACTAGGCAGACTGAATACTCTCGACTAGGCCCTATTCAAACTCTCAAACAATAAGAAACAGTTATACTGACTAATAAATCAACTCTGATAATAATGAATAATGAATAAATGTGTGAAATTAAACTATTTTTTCATTTTACTGGGGAAACCCCTGTGGGCCCTGAGACGCCAGTCTGGGGACCCTTAATCTATAATACAATAAATGCCTCGTAGTCTTAATAATAATCCATTAATATCCACAGTAGTATCCAAACTGACCCCAATCCAATTGAACCCTCAAAGTGATTGTGACTTTCTTCTGCATATTAACAGTTAATCCAATATAACAGGCAGACGGCCATACAATAATCCAGTTACAGCCTGTATTTACATGTACAGTAGTATTTCCTGTAGTGCAAGTTTTGCCAGCAGAAGCCAGTACTTCTTAACCTTTTTGGTTCATGACAGCTTACAGATGAACAGCGCCTTCAGGTGACACCCATCACACTGGATTGTGTAGAGCACTAAGAGCTATTTTCTTCTAGACGGTTCCTACACCTTTACCAAAGTCAAGTTCAAACACTTTTCAAGCATTTTCAAAGCACATATTCAAGCTTTTCCAGCACTTTACAGCCATGGTAAATTACATATTTATATACACAAATATGCTCAAAATGATCAGGCTCTCTACTTTTTCCATCACAATAAATCAGATGTGACTGTGCTTTAAACAGTCAAAATTATGTGTACAGAATGTTGCAAAATGTCACTTGTGTCTATGCAGACTTGGCATTATATATAACATGGTTGAGACAATATAAAACAATCACTAGATAAATAATTTCAAATTCAGTAAAGTCCTTTTCACTTTTGGCTAATTGAAAGAGCAACCTCCCAGCATGTTGTTGTCTGTTAGCCTCCCACTCGCTGTTCCATCAGAGGGCAAATCAACAAAGACTGACAGATCACATTAAGTGTAGCCACACAAGCAGAGTGGCAAGCAAGGCTCGAGCGGAGTCATCTTCATTTTGTGCAAAAGGAAAAAGCAATTAGGCTCTCTCCAACTTATTTCAGTTGTTTATCCAAAAAGTGAAATGTTCAGTCAGACAGCGATTTATTATGAGAGTAATGCAATTACATGTTGAAGCATTTCCAGCACCCATAAGAACCCTGTATTTAGGCTATGTCCAAAATCCATACTAACATTCTATTTAGTATACTAAAACAGTGTGTGAGATTTTTTAGGATATCTTAGTTTGAAACTAATAGTATGCGTGGTGCATACTATTTTCAGCGAAATATGACAGTATGCAAGTATGCATTTGGAAAAACTGCTGCAAAATCTTATTAAATAAATGTATTTAAAAATAGAAATGGAAATGCTCCATACTTACTTAATTAGGTTAGGTTACAATTACTGTTGTAAAATGTTTCTGATACCCTCTGCTCTCTGATGCAGTGCAGAGGTGTGTTGGGGGGTGGGGTGGGGGGGTTACTACCGCGGTATAGCTTTATTGATCTAGACCTATGCAGTACTTAGTAAAAAGCTGATTGTGCTTTCAACACATAACTGGTCCCTATTCACATTCTATCTCAGAAAAAAGCAGGTAGAATGACTTAAAACTGAGAAATCAATAAATATACTCAGGTTGTCAGCTTTGCTCAGGCAAAGAGGTGGATTAACAGAAAAACTGGAACTAAAATCTGCATATTCAAACTTAAGCTGTGGTTACATGGACAATATTTCATCAACCTGATTGAAATTATTATGATTAGAGATCCCAGTCTAATTGGCCACATGGATGCTAGATAAAATGATCTAATAAGAAATGCTTTTACATGCCCCAAAACATTTCATGAGAATATAACTTTCTGACACCTGGAAAGTGGTTCTGCCCATCATGAAACATCTAATTTGCTGAAAAAATAACCATTTTGACCGTTGAGGCATAAGTCTTAGACAGAAATCACAAGTAATAAACTTCATAAAAAACAAACAATCAGACCTTTAGGGCATATTTATGTGCTTTCATTGTGGTTTACATTTAATGCATTGAAACTACTGAACAATTTTCTTGTTGCTATAATATTCTTATTGATGAAATGTCTATTGCTGATACATATCATTATTGTTTTCCTGCCCAGGCCTATTATATAACCATATAGAAATGACTGGATTAAGCATTTACGTGGTCATTAGGCACTGATATTTCCCTATTGAACAGATTACGCCACCCCTCTCAACCCTGCTGAAAAATCCTTCCAATCAGGCTGGTCTCTCTGCTCACTGAGGTGGGACATTTTTATTCTATCTGCTCTATTCTCTCTTATTGGGCTATTATATTCTGATTATCAGTGGAGTATTAGGCTCCATGTAAATGCAGCTTTTGTCTCTGAACTGGTCACTGCAACGAGGCAGCTTCCGAACATTGTTGTATCTCTTTGTCTGTTTTGCTGCTGGTGTCTTAGTAATTGGAACAAAAAGCAGACAAACCTGAACTGGCATGCTGATACAGTCGGTACATACAAATTAAGACCTTGTATATGTGCATACGTGTACGTGTAAACAGGTCTGTGTGTGAGAGAAAAGGAGACCTACAAAGTGATTATTTCTACGTGTAAGCACTTGTATGTATCGTGTATCACTGCATATTAGTCATGTCAACCTGCATAGATTTGTGTGCTGAGCATGCACCTGTATTTCTGTATATGTGGGTGGGGCAGAGTGTATGTGTGTGTTTGTGTGTGAGAGCATATGGAGGAGGGAGCACTGGTGTTGAGGGATGTGTCTACTCCTCTTTCCTCCCTGGGAACTAAAGTGTGGGTAGAGAGAGAGACAGACGACAAAAAGAATGAATAAAATACTGCAGAGACATCGAGCCAAACCTGAACACTTTGTACCTGGATATCCAGCCGTTTTTAAACATATACATACAGCATTGATATAAAACGTGGCTTTTTTCATTCTTAGAGGGATGGACGGGACACAAGGAAAAGGAAATAGTGAGGGAGATAAAGAAAGCCTGGGGAATCGAGACTGAAATGAGAGATGGAGATCTGAAAATGAAGGAACAAGAGATAAAGGGAAGGCGAGATCAACACTGAGGGGGTGAAAGACGAGGATATGGGGGGCTTTTTCGCCACGCCATGTTGCTGCATGCCACTAGAGCCAGTAACATCATAAATCAGCCATGCTGTGGCTCAGTGGTTGGTTGCTACAGTCGCAGGCGACTGACTGATCACAGGTGCCGACAGCAACGCTCTCCTCTCTTCTCTTTCCCGCACAGGGAAAAATACAAACAGTGTAGCTGAAATGTGAACGTGTTGTCTCGCCGGGGTTCACTTTCAGTTCAGTCGCAAAGGCACTTAATTTAATTCAGGAAGTCTGACCTTATTTCAGAACTGTAGAACCAAAAAAACATGTAACAGCAGCGAGTAGTGTGGGTATATCTGGCAGTAACTGAAAATGTTTTGTAGAGGTGTTTGTGAACTGTAGATTGAATAGACTGAAATGTGCTGACTGTGAAAGTGAGAGATGTTTATCAGTTTAATTTCAATTAAACAACATACATGCTTGACATTTATGTAGTGCTGCAACTAACAATTATCTGTAGGGCTCAACAATAAGGATGAGCCGCTTGTCTGGGGCAAGTAAAACTCACAATCTACTACATCTCAGAGTTACATCATTAAATTGATTAATCTAATGAAAAAATGGCAGAAAAGGCTGTTTTCAGACAAATATATTTTTCACTGTATTTGCACTGAAAAACTGAGATACACATTTTTTTTACTATTTTCTGATATTTTATAGATATTGCAGCCCTAGATTAAACATGAAAATTATCTCTAGTCCTTTGTTGTTAATTGTTAACTGCTCACAAAGCAGTTTGTACAGAGGCAAGGAAAAACTGATATAGGCAAGTTGATTTCGGAACTACTTGTGAAAACAAACATTAATGTTGAACCCTGATCTGTCCAGCCCAGTATCATGGCAGCTAAGGAAATAGGTGGATAATAATCTATGGATTTGTGTATATCGTTTGGACACAATGTGTCAATATTTTATTGACAGTCGGCACAACTTTCAAAGTAGTAAGGACAAATGTAGTGTAAGGAGCAAGAAAGTCTGCACTGGGAGGAGGTCACAGTGTAAAATGTTCCTGATGCCCTGATACTTCTGATACAGTGTGTGGGTCAGACACAGGACTTTCATTCAGGAGACTGGGGTTCGGTTCTCATCTGAGATTGACACTCAATGGCTCTTTCTGATTGTGTTAAGGAAGTAGCTATTTTAACCAAAAACACTATCTTTTCCTAAATCTACCCCCACAGAAAAAGGAAAAAAAAAAAATATTAGTTTGAGTAATTTTTGTAAGCAAAAAAAAAATCTCTGATTCTCACTTCTTAACTGTGAATTGTTTTTGGTGTCTTTACTCCTCTATGACAGCAAACTGAATATCAAGAAATGTAGAAAATCTTTATGTTTTAGAGGAATAACTAACCTAAACATTTATACTGATTATCAAAATTGTTGGTGAAAAGATTTATCATCTTACCTCCATTTTTATAATTTATTAAATGGCTAAGTGCTGTCTTGATTAATCCATGACCCTTATGATCCATAAAACAGGGAAAAATACCTATCACAAATTCCTAAAGCCCAAGATTGTGTTTTCAAATACCTTTTTTTGTGCGACCAACAGTCCAAAACCCAAAGACATTCACTTTACAATTATATAAAATAAAACAGAGAAAAGCAGCAAATTTATACTTGTTTTATACTTCAGTATTTGCTTTACAAAACTAGACCATGTTCTGTAAAAATGAAATCCTTTGTTATAAGAGTGTGTGTTGTGATACACTGTTATTGTGGTTCTTTGGTGTCGGTCATAACCAGTGACTTGCAGCTTGTTTTGGCAGCTCACTCTCTATTGAAGCTGGCAGACTTCCCGGTGACCTGCTCATTTTAAACACATGAAAATTGCTGATCTCTGACATTGTCTCTGTTGACTGACAGTCGGAAAACATTGTCTCCTTCCTCTGGGACAAAAATCCAGCTGTTCTTGTGAGCGGGTCAATGACAGCTGGATGCAGGCAGGCTGCAGGGCTTTCCCACTGGCTCGCATGATTCAGTCCCAGCAGTCATTGGCAGATGCTTTTTCCATCTCTAAATGTCACTCAAACGGCTTTAGCGTCATTTTGGTCTGATTGCAAATTTTCCGAGGGATGCAATTTTCATATTGGAGGGGGTAAGTCATTTAGTGTCCCAGGCCCTTAAGCACATATTGCAAAAGCAGGGTTGTTACTATGCAGATGGTTGATTTTAGGGAATAATTATTACCAACAAAACTTTTTTTCCATTTCTTGATGTTGCCCTGGTTGCAAATCACTACTGCTGCATTGCTTCAAAATGTTTACCAAATACAGCAGTGAATCTGAAACAAACCCTGGATAGATGGCAAGAGCAGAGCTGGAGCAGTGGCCCCCGCTGGCTATCAGGAGGCCTGTTTGCACTGTGAAAGCTCCCAGCAGTCACCCAACCCTGGGGCTATGGGGGGTAGACACACAGAGAAGAGGGGGGAGTGCACTGGAGTACTGAATATAATGAGAGAGCGGGAGTAGAGATGGAAGAGATGGATGAGGTTTTAGAGTTTAGGAAGTGAGAGAAAAGTCTAAGCAATTATTTAATATAATGAAGAATTTAATGAGTGTTTAATGTGGCTAGAAAGCGAGAAAATACATTAAATAAAAGAGACCGGGAGATAATGGCCATTTGAGTTTGTGTGATAGGAGAAGAGTGTGAATTAATATTTACAGTGTTGTACTGAGGTTTTGGTGTGTGTGTGTGTGTGTGGGAGAGATAGTGAGAGGATGAACGGGTGTTTTATCATGTAGTACTACTCAGCAGTGAGTAGTGCTGGTCCTCCCAAGGTCATGCTTGGTGCTGGAATGAGAGCTATTTCCTCCCTCACTCTGACCAAGTGTGAGCCGGAGAAATGTCTGGAATCTCTGCTACTTTCCAAAAACGCCACTGCTGCTGCACAACGGATTAGACTGACCAGATTTCATTATTTTGTGCAAGTGAACATCACGCCTGTTTCATTACACTCACCATCTCTGAATCACACTTTGTCCCTGAGGTTTTCTTTTCATTGAAATCTTATAAAAGATGAGTCTGTAGGCCAGTATACTGTTGAGTGCAGCACCTACGGGCAACTGTGCTACTTACAGTTCATCTGAGTTACAATGAAGGTTGTGTTGAAGCCTGAGAGTACTTTTTACTGTCGTTGAATTCCAATTTCTCAGCTATGCACCATCGATTTTGTATTGATGTGTAAGTGCAATGGCCTCCAGGCAAATCCCATTATGGAAAGCTAATGTTTTACCAGCCCACATAAGGCATTGTGAGCAGGATTTGAGTTTCATCTTATTGGTCTTTCTGCGCTGATTCATCAGATCAGGTTTCATGCTGTAATCTGACGATGAAGAGAAGAAGATAATACAGAAATTGAGTGATGGATTGCGTTTACTTGTGGGCTATTTTTGCTTCTATGCAGTTTCTGACTGCTGAAAAAAAATACAGTTTATAATCCTTAAATTTAGTAGGGCTGCACCAAATGTCTTATCTTACATTTATTGAAGTTTGTGAGTGAGGCTTCAAATGTCTGCTGTCATATCCATTCTAAAAAAATAAAAAATCTTTGAACAAAATCCTCAATTTGAATAGAGTGATTCATAAGATTATATGAGATTAAAAGAGGATATAGCTTGTTAGTTTTGTCATTATAAATGTAATTTATGGTGCTGTCTGTTTGTTGTTAGACCACGCTGTTAAAGGGATATTTCGAATTATGTGATGTAATGTTGTATGAGATACATATCAATAGTCAGTGTATTACCTATAGTTTATGTCAGTCAGCACATTTGGACAAGCAAAGCAGCAAAGCACCAGCATGGAAGTAATGCAGTGCTGTGGACAGGGTCAGCAGCAAAAGGTATTTCACTTCACTTTTCACTTATAAAAGGTCCGTCTAAAAAAACAAATCAATGTTGGTTTAAGTGTATGCTATATTTACAATATATTCTCCCCTTAACTCTGCTGTCAGACACACTTTTCCAACAGGCAAACACTTTTAAACAAGCCAAATATCACCCTCTACAAAACATCCAATCTCCATTGGCAAAATCAGTCATTTTAACATGCAGAACGGAGCAGAGAGAGTTGCTGGTCAACCACTGCCTTGAACTATTAGTTTCTTTGTGTTATTGTGTGACTTCTGTTTTAAAAAAGTTAGTTCAGAATCACAGAAGTCACATAATAACACAAACAAACTAAGAGATTAAGGCAGCAGTAGACCAGCAACTCTGGCATTCGATAGCGATATTTGGCTTAATTAACAGCTATTTCCCCAACTCTGCAGAAGTACTGGGTTTAAACATTGAATAGTATAAAAAAGGAATTCAAATGTTGATTCATATTTCAAAGGTCAACATGTATGAAGTTTCAAAGCTTCAAACCATTCAGAAGAGCCAATTTAGTTTTTATCTTCATCCGATTATGGTGAATTGAGACACACTACTACAGTAGTACTGCATGCTGTAAGCAAAACCGGGGTAGGAACTAGAATTTTAGACATTTAGCTTGCACTGCAACCCTTAACATTCACACAATACTGTCACTTAGAATTAAGTAAGTATTTACAAATAAGTTTCTTAAATGCTAATGCAAGGCTCAAGCCTGTACATTTCTGGTTCCAGCCACGATGCAACCTAAAACCACATGTAAATAAAACTAAAACAATATGGAACCGCCACATCCACCCGCAGAAAATAGATGTCAGTGTTGAATTCCTGAACCTTAATCTATACACTAACATATTCTATAGTTACAGTAACGTGGCTCTACTCTCCCACGCTCTGCTCTACTGCTGTGAGATCCATGCAGAAGGGAGTATATGCATGCTAATTTAAAAATAGCCCATAAGCATGTTGTTTAAAAAGGATTATTTTTAAAGGAGCAGTGAGGTATTGTAAAAGTGTTCTCCTCAACATTTATTAAGTACCTCAAATCTAAATACTGACATTTCAAAATATACAGATATATAATGTCTGTTCTCTTAATTCAGATTCTGAATAATTGTCTTCTATTAGAGCTAAACCCAGAACACAACAGCACACTGAAGCATGAACCAGAAATGCACGTAAGCACTGTGTACATTATTTCCTCATGCATGCACTCTGGCTCACTCTCCCTAAGAGTCTGTTAAAAAAATCACTTCATTTGCAAGCCTGAGCTAAATCTCTTTAGATAAGAATTTTCTCTCTAAGACAGCATTTCACACAAGAGAGAGGAAGATCATCCATCGACATTTGTTCAGGGAGGTTTATTGCATGTTTTTGGTTCAGTACTTCCCTGCTTCTTATTCATATTATTCATGCAGTTATACTCAGTCTTGGGAAATGCCCAAATGTACAACAAGATCCTCACCTTCTAGTCACTGAGCTGCTCTATCGGAGCAGGTACAATTGAAAAAATGCCCTACAAAAACAGCTATTAGTAAGTGGCCAAATGTGGATGATGTGACATTATGTCAACACATTTTGATCTTTCAAAATGTTGCTGTTTAAAATTCTGATGCCAAATTTCAGGCCTCTAAAATCAGAAAGAAGTGATGTCTTGGACCACAGCATCAATCAATTGCATAATAGAGATACAGAGATTTACACCTGGTTTTAAAATGGGATCTGTAACCGAGCTTGACTTTGCATTTACACATGATATTTTTAATGCATTCTCGTTATCCCCAACAAGATCAGATCTCTATCCTCCAGAGCAAAACCTGGGTGATGTAATATGAGGTGATAGCAAATCAGCCCCAGACTCCCTTTAAAAGAACAGATTTTTATGAGTTGTTGATATAGGGCAAACTTAGTAAACAACATTTTCTTAGTTGTTTGTCCCTTCTTGTGAATTCAGCAAATGAAATACATTAAGTTATTCCTTTCTTTGTATAAAGATATTTTATCAGTTTGCCCTGGGGCCGTACTATGAAGGAAACCCAACATAAGCAGGTTTTCTTTGCATGAGATGGTTTGGCAAAACCTTAAAACCCTATTTAGAGATAACGAGTATGGTTGAGAGTTTGGTGCATCATTTAACCGTTCTTAACAATTGTGTGTTTCCTACTTCAGTCAAGAGGAACAGGTTGTTTTAATGGGGAGATATAGAGAATATAAAAAAATATATCACAGCAAAAAGCAATGCTGTTGCCACAAATAAGGCACGAGGAGATTGCTGTCATTACTAAGCAATTCAATGTGCTTTTAATGCCCGCCATTTATTTCTAATGTAAAAACTGCACATTAAACGTTAAACCTGACACAGCATATTTAAACATGATACTGAAATCTAACACTGTCTCATTACGAAGGATACTTGGAAATCACTTTAGTTTCTGACAAAATCAATGTAAAACAAATGCTCGTGAATAATATCTGTGATAGATAGATAGACCTATTTCTTGGAATCTAATGTGTGAAAGCACCGGACGAATAAACACATTGTTTAAGATGGTCATTCTGATCATGATTTATGTTCATTATGAAGGACTATACATGTATGTGCATATGAAAGGATCAAGTTGGTATGATTTGTGGAGGATTTGTGATTGATTTAATTTCTGTTGTATGGGATGACAATTTGTTTCTCTACCTTATTTACTTAACTGTTAATTTAATGAGATAACCTGTTATGTTTGTTGTGTTTATGTGGTTGTTGTGTGTATAAGTGTGCATGACTGTATGTGTGTGGACCCCAGGAACAATAGCGAATGTCTATGCTGGTGTTAATGGGAATCCTAATAAAGTCATAAGGGCATAATCAATTTTTTAATCAGTGTTTTGAGCTGCAATATCAGCAGTGTAAAACAGACTTGGCAGCATATCAGGATCAAGCTTACAAACATCATTCAAAGTGTCTGTAGCTGCTTCATCGTTCTGTCAGTGTGTGGATGATCTGCTGCAGTGTTAATATGACCTGAAGCAAACAAGGGAAAAAAAAAAAATTCTGCATCATCAACTGAGGTTCCCATGGCAATGCAATGTGTACAGTTTGCACTGCTGTAACTGCATTACACAGCTTCATTCAGTGGCATTACTAACATACAGCACAGCAACTTTGCATGTATTTATATGTCTTGTTAACAGCGTATGCCTTGTTGAATAACACATCTTTTGGGGCTTTCATGGCAGAAAATAAATGTATAATCAGGAATTAGAGGCCTGTCTCTTCCAGTCTTCTTGCTTGCTCGTTCTCTAAATTTTATCAACAATCTATGTTCTATGTTAGCTAAAATCACATATCTGCATCAATCTTATGCTGTGTGTGGATGTCAGCACATTGTATGGATTTCATTTACAAAGATCTAAACATAACACAAGCCAGATTTGCCAGATGTCCAGATGTGGTCAGGCAGATCAGATCCTATTCCATGCCATGACTTACACCTTACATTAACATGTTTTTCTTCCTGCAGATAATGTGCCAGGACACAGAAGAAGAACACCTGGCATAAATAGAGTGACAGATAAAAAAAAAGTCCAATAACAAGACATGTTGCATTTGCAAAAGGTATCTTTATCATTGTGTGAATGCAACATGTTCACACCTTTTCTTCAGGAAAACATGTACTCACTAACTCAAGTAGGAATATACAACAGATGGAGTAGAGGAAGATGGGTAAATTATGCTTCTGTAAACTGGAAAGCACTGAAAATCAGATCATGATATGTATTGTTTGAGTATGATTCTGGCAGGGATTTTCCCCTTAATTCATTTCACTCATAGAGTAGGCCACTTAATAATAGCTGCTGAGGGAAGAGTGTTACTCAGTTTCCCTGCCCATAGTTTCCAAACTAATTTGCGGGTTTGGAGCTGCCAAACTTCTGTCCACAGTCTGACTCTCAGGGATCCTTGGCATTCCAAATATTGTAGAGACCGTAGAATGCTGATTTTGAAATGACTGGTTTAATAATTTGGCTACTTTCTCATGATGTTAGCCCATGCAACTGGAAAATAGCATAAATCCTGAGGTAAAAACCAACTGTATATCCATCTGGAAGTCTGAGTCACAAAAAAAAAGTTTTAGGAGGAATATTTTGAGTGAGATGACGAGGTGTTTGCTTATGTGAGATGTCAGCCGGCACATCTCAGATGGAAACAAGTCAGGGTTGAATGATGGGTACAGTCAGCATCAGCAGAAACAGGCTCAATTCTGCACTTATTTCATCTACACTGTTTTAGTGGCCTGTCAAAACTTTGCATGTCAAAGAGACCCAATTACATACACTCTGAATCTACATCTGTCTGTCTTTCTGATATCTTGGTCCTCAGTCAGTCTGTCTATCAGTGATCTGGAATGATTAACTGTTTAGTTAGCTGAAAGGAGACACACATCCAAGAAGACAGCAGTGGAGGGAAATGAGGAAAAAGAATAAATGCAGCTCCCATCAACCACTGCTCTTGCTAAAGCTTAACAAAGGCTTACTAGTGAGGTCTATCCGCCTTCTTATAGGTCACTTATCCTCCTGTAAGGCCTGGCAGAACTCTCAGGGTAATGGTTTAACCCGAAGAGAAGATTTAATAAAACATCCTGTAGAACGGCTGAAGGAGGGCTCACACTTACTCAGGTATTGGCAGCCCTATTTCAAAAAGTCAGAAACCAATTCAATTCAATTAAAAAATCAGTAAGAATTAACTGAAACAATAAATTCTTTTAAAGTAATGAGGCGAAAAACAGCTGTGAAACATAACTTCTCACAACAGGACTTATCTGTGTGGCAGATAGACAGCTGCTCCCGGAAATTCTTTTTTTCCCCTCCATACTTATTGTCACAGTTGTCATAGCAACTGCATCAGTCCGGAGCAGAAACATTATGGGATGCATTTGAAGCAGAACCTCGTCTGTCCCCAGGAGCAACAGCATATCTTTTTAGTTTTAGATTTCATAACTGACAACATCTGAGGAAATGCTTAAAGATGTTTCCAAGAAAGCGAATGCATGCCTGCAGGTCTAATAAAATACACACAGTAAAAATGACCTTTTTCCCAATATAAGATCTCTAATTTCTATGAGTGAGATTGGAGGTGTTTCATCATAACAATATGAAATGATGCTGATAAAATGTAATTTTACACTGCCTCTGATAATGAAACTATTTTCTGTCAATGTTGCTCTGTCCTTTTTGTCCCCACTTTTGTTCTGTCCATCTGACACCTTTTCTGTCTTTTCTTTGTGTGTGTTTGTGTAGGCATCAGGCCACCCATTATGAACGGGCCCATGCACCCACGCCCCCTTGTGGCGCTACTGGACGGACGCGACTGCACTGTGGAGATGCCCATCTTGAAAGACGTGGCGACTGTGGCATTCTGTGACGCCCAGTCCACGCAGGAAATCCACGAGAAGGTAATGTACTACATCATGTACTCACACACACGCACACTGCAAGTAAGATCAGTTCTTAAACAATGGGTTAGAGTCCATCCTCTCTGACGGCACTCATCACCTGTACCCAGAATTTCAGACCTTGCCCAAGGGTGTCCACTTTAAATACTGCTTGCCAAAATCAACAGATATAAACATTCTTTCATGTCCTCAGTCATTTCACTGCTAAACTCAAACACTAAATGGTAAGATCAGACCATCCTACTACGCTTGGTAAACATTGATCTGCTTTAATTTTAGTAGCACCCTTACTTTTTTTTTCTTATTATTATATGATGCATTTAATTGCCTTGTGTACTTTTTGAACAGTCCCTCCAGTAAGTTGCAATTGCAACAATTAAAGCAAATTCAACCAATCCCTGTGATTTCTGCAAAAAAATGCATTTTTTTCCAATCAGCAGTCCCCTGTGCAAATGTCATTCCAGTACATACGTGAAACCATACCCAATCAATTATTTATTTTTTTTGTTTTTGCTTTCATTTTGCCCCAGGCACTGAAAAAAGGTTTGTCACTGTTGCTGATGTTAATTAATGTTCTGTGCACTTCTCTATTTATGTGTAATTGTTGGTTTGCCGTTTTGACTGAGTTTGAGTTTTGTTAAAATGTTTGTAATCCTGAGTCTTTTTGCTGCTTAGAACACTCAGAACAGAATGTGGTTTTATTCTCCTTGGAACAAGGTGTCTTTTATTTTATATATTACAAGGCTGCTACTTTTTTCTCCAATTTTAACTTCCAACATGCAAAAATTTTTTTTTTGAAAAGCTGCTATGAATTCAGGCATTTTACATGGGCAAAAATTGTGTTATTACTGCTACACAACCAATTGCCCCTCAGAGGACAATAATAACTCTATTTGACATCTTAACCCTGCAAATATTTTCATGTTGATGTATAAATTGCCTAATGTTTGAAAGAAATATTTATACAAATTAAGTTAAGGGATTTAGCAAGCAGTTCAATAAAGCTAGACCTAGCTAGCTATGACAGTATACTTACAGCTAGATGGTCAGGTTTATTAAATACCAGGTGCTGCCGGACATCATTTGTCACAGATAGTATCTTTTACATTTTAGAGAGCAGCAACAGCAGTTTTTACATGAAATGAGCAATGGTAGAATTGGCACCACCTCCAGAAATATACAAAAAAATACTCACATATTTCAATCATGTGTTACTTTCTATTACAAAAATACATCAAACAGACGTTAATGTACCAGTAGTGTAAATCTCCCATAGATCTTGCCGCCTACAATCGCGTGGGGATTTCTAAATGCAAAATAGTTGCTAGAACAGCTGCTAACAAACCTACACCCCTACACATTTTTCCACAGGACACTTAACAGAAACAATGCTCTGCTCCCATTCTCCTCAGTAGTAACCACACAGTGTCACCGCCCCAATATCAAGGGACGCCTTAAAGACTCTGGATTGATTCAGCAATGGAGTTTTTTTTTTTTTAACTCTAATTATTTCCGTCCCAATTTTAGCAACGAAAGCAAGAGATTGTCCTCAGTCTCTGTTGAGAGAAGCATTTAGAGACTGTCTTGTGAGTCTGAGAACACATACTGGTATTTGCTCCAATCTCTTAATCCAAGTTTTTTTTTTGTAACTGACAAAGGGATGGAACCAAGCAAAACATTTGATTTAGGGCTTTAAAACATCCCGTCAAAAATCTTGGCATCTATGTTAGGTTAAAGTTCATATTACATATAATTAACCATTTTTTGTTATACAAGTCATCTCAGACATAGAAAAAAATACCATTAATGCTGAATTTATGTCAAATTGTTCAGGCTGTCATTATGAACAACCGAGTTGTAAAAACAAGTTCACATCCCTGTTTGGTATTTCTGAGTGCAACAGTTAGGACTAGACAATATATCCATGTTACACTGATATTGTGATGTGATAATATATGGCTTAGGTGTTGTCTTTTTGGGGTTTAAAGGCTGCATTACAGTATAGTGATGTAATTTACCAGACTGTTACTCGCCTTAACCCACTCAGTCATTACATCCACATTACTGATGATTATCCAAAATCTCATTGTGTTAATATTTTGTGAAAGCACAAATAGTTATCCCTACAATATTGTTACAACATTGATAAATATCAATATTGAGGTATTTAATAAAAAATATTGTGATATTTGATTCTGGTCATATTGCCCAGCCTAATGACAATATCCAAATGTGAAACACAATAAAAGTTGATTATTTAGGCTATTTAAACTATGTGACTACAAGGACAGCAGAAGGGGTAGCCATCTTGCAATTATGCATGAAGTAAATTTCCCTGTTTTCTCCAGTCCACTAACATTATGTGGATGCACCTACAAGAAGAATGTGAAGTTGCCACATTAAGAAATATATTGGCTGTGCATTAACAAAGTACAAAACATGCAAAAAATCAAAAGAATGAAGTATGAAGAAGAAGAAGTGGAGGAAAAATGTGAAAAGCAAATGAAAAAAAGAGTAGAGAGAGCAAAGTTAAAATGTGGGTCAGGCTCAGATCTTGCCACAGCCACTATGGATTGTAAATGGGTTTGTATGTCTGGCAGCAGGGTTAGGTCTCGTTCTGGGTGTCTGCCAGGCACACTCTCTCTGAGAGCGCGCTCAGTAGGCCACAGCGTGGGAGAAACAGATGGCTCTCCCTCGCTCACTATCTCTCTCTTGCTCTCTTGTAAGCAGCCACCTCATTGTGTAATTAAAAGGGCTTCTTTATTGTAATTGAACCGCATGTCATTTTTATCCTCTCTCGCACACATGAAGAGGAGGACTGGCAATGCGAGGAAAAGATTGTAAGATTAACTCAGAACCAATTAAAAGGTGACTGCACTGGTTTTCACACATATCCACATATTCCTGTTCTATATGACAGTCAAGTTATCCGCTTTTGAGTCATAATATTTCATTTTTCTATTTAAGACAATAAGCCATCAACCTGATTAGGAGGCAGCAGGAATCTCATAAGATTCCTACTGATATTAGGCAGTTCTGTCAAATGCAGAGACACCTTATCTTGATCCCAGTGGTTATAGAAGCTTAGTTTCCATGGTAATGATCAGGAAAAGCAGTCATTCCATGCAGGCAGAGATATTAAAAAAAAACAGGATATGAGAATGATATAAACAGCACATCCTGAAAAAAAGTGAGATGCTGAGTTTATGGAAACACTGTGACTGTGAACTCACTGAACTCTGGCTGCTGACACTCAAGAGAGATTTATGCGAAGCCACGGTTCACTTGTGTTCACACCTACACAAACACATGCTAATGACTTGACCTTTACACTTCCATATATACTGTCTGTACACAAAGCAGCACTGTCAATACTGTTGTGCAAACAGAAAGACTTTTTCACATGTGTGATTGTCTGTTTAATCCCTCAGTGTATAAGCACAGAGGTTAAGCAAAGCTGTACAGGTTTACAGATTTCACATCTACACACATACAAACACAAATTGCTAGTTAAATGACTGATTTGGATGCCAAAAGCTCACAAGGGGTCGTAAAGCCTTCTTGATTTTATGGAATGTAAGAAAACTTTAAAATCATATATTATAGTATTTAGGACTGGGCAGTATGATATATTGATATTACACTGATATTGTGACATGAGACTAAATATCGTCTTAGATTTTGGATGTCATTATATTGTGATTTTAACGGCTGCGTAACAGTAAAGTAATGCAATTTTCTGAACTTAACAGTTTTTGTGTTCACTATTGAGGTTTATCAGTTGTTCTGCAGTGTTATTGCTATACATTGAATATAATATGAAATAGTCATAAAATATATAACTTAGTCAGGGCTTGTCAGTTTACTCAATGATAGAAAAGGGGTCCCTTCAGGAAAAACTTGAAAACTACTGATTTAAGTAACTGTTTGTGTGTTGGCGTGTTCAGGTGCTGAATGAAGCTGTAGGAGCTCTGATGTACCACACCATCACTCTGATGAGAGAAGACCTGGAAAAGTTTAAAGCTCTGCGCATCATCGTCCGCATCGGCAGCGGCTATGACAACATTGACATCAAATCAGCCGGGGAACTGGGTGAGAAGGCATACATACATTCACACACACATACACACTGGAAGTGAGTGTTTACTGGACTTGTACTGCACAGCTCTGCTTAACTCAACACTCATTACATGTTCAAAACATAAACATCGTCATCCATTAACATTCATCCATAAATCTATGGAAGATCATTTGTTTCCAGTGCCCCACGCCCCTGCTTTATCCTACACAGTGATAAAGGGGTAGTTCAGATTTTCTGAAATGGGACTGTATGAGCTACTTACTGATAGTCAGGGTAGATGGCAGTCAGCAACACTGCTAATTTGGAGAAGCAGTACCAGTGTAGGAAGCTAAGCAATGTACTGCTGTGTACAGGGTTAGCAGTAACTTAAACCACCTAAAAAAATCAGTATCAGTTTAAGTGTATACTATATTTAGAATATTTGCCCTGCTGTCAGACAACATTTTCCAACGGGAAACCTTGTCTATATGAGCCAAATATCGCTCTCTGCAAAACCACCAGATTCCTTTGGTAAAAAACAGTAATTATACCTCGCAGAGCACGGCAGTCTGTTAGTTTGTTTGTGTTTTTCCTTGACTTTGGTGATTCGAAACTAATCTTTTAAAACACAAAAGTAAAAAAAAATCACAGTAAATTGCTTAGCTTTCTACTCCGGCACTCCTGCTGCTTCTCTAAACTGGGGTACCAATCTACCCCAAACTTTTTTTTGCCATGTTTGCAACAAGTCAGTAATATCTGTATTAAAAAAAGTGAAGCAAAGCCTCTGTCCTGCAGCAGCCAGAGCTTTACTTTCATCCTCTATCTTCTTCTACCAAGAGGCTCTGCCATTTTAAAGTTGCCAGTAGTGTTTGCAGTGAAAACTGCTGACACCACACCTCGAGTCTGCACTTCTCCACCAAAATAGCTTTCACCAAACTTCATCTCTCTCCTCAAATGGACCAAAAAGCTATTACTAATCCTTATCTGCTCTCTGGTCCGACAGGCATAGCTGTATGTAATATGCCAGCAGCCTCAGTGGAGGAGACGGCGGACTCCACGCTCTGTCACATCCTCACCTTGTACCGACGCACCACCTGGCTGCACCAGGTTTGTGTCATTGTGTGGCTGATAAAAAGGACTGAAATGAATTGGATTTAAATGAACTAATTCTAAATGTATTGGTTAGAGGTGTACATTCAGTATATAACTATTTTAGTTTGGACGATTACTCATAATTGTCTACTAACAAATCAGCAAAATTGAAACATTTCATTTTCTTTAGAATGTTGCTGTATTTGAAAGACGTTGATGTAAGATGTAGAAGGTACAGTAAAATGATTTGTTCCTCAAATCAGTTATAAGTCATGATCATTATCTAGACTTATTACAATATCTAAAAGGATTTACACTTTGCTTATTAAGTGCAGGCATTATGAAATATACCTTGTTTGTTTGTTAATTTGTTATGTTTTTTTTCCCTTTTGTGTGATATTTGCATATAATGAGTAAATGTTATTCACACCAGGCTCTCCGGGAGGGCACACGGGTTCAGAGCGTGGAGCAGATCAGAGAGGTGGCATCAGGAGCAGCAAGGATCAGAGGAGAGACACTGGGACTCATAGGGCTCGGTCAGTAACAACAAACATATAGCACACGTATATTTGAGTGGTTCATTCAGAGAATTTGAAGAGGGATGTATGAGGTATTTATTGATTTTCAGTGTTTTACCTACGACAGATGTTGCTTGACATACTGACTAAAGACAGACCAACATTGCCAACAAGGAGTGATGCTGCCATTGTGGCTGAAATTATTTTGTTCATTTCGTCTGATATGAGGTGGTCTGTTTGATTTAGGCTGTTCCTCGGGAACAGAGCTGAAGTTTTTAATCAAAGGATTTTTCTCTGTTTTCCATTTTCATTTCAGGAAGTTTTGTCCTTAGCTCAGCTAAATTGGCTTCCTACGGAGTTACTGCCAATAAAATATAAGCGGATTAATCTGAAGCAGAATGCAAATCTCTTCCCTGTACAGTCTGGAAGCTTTTTCAGTAATAATGAGCAGATGTGTGTAACCAGAGAATTATGTAATTTGTACAAGTCAGAAGTTTAAAAAGGAATATTAGACACACAAAAATGTTAGCTGTTGTGTTTTTTATGTTCCATTAAAATGTGTATTCATGTGTATGCAATTTGTCTGAATGCCACTGGTCACTTAGTGTGTATTAATGTGTGCGCGCCACCATGCCGGTGTGTATTCGTGTGTTTCTAGGTCGAGTGGGCCAGGCGGTCGCCCTGCGAGCTAAAGCCTTCGGCTTCAATGTGATCTTCTATGACCCTTATTTGGCTGACGGTGTAGAGAGATCCCTGGGACTACAAAGGGTCACCACACTACAGGTAGCGCACACTCACACACACACATTCAGATACGACCGTATGAGTGGCTCCATTTTGTTTCTGGGTAATCAGCAACCTTTCCACTGTTTCCAGTTATTTTTAAACTCAAAGCTGCACAGGTATGCAAGGGCTGCTTGTACGTCCAGTTTAGAGTGACACTATCAGTGGCTTTTACTGCCACAGCTAACAGACACTAACAGGAATATAGTGGCAGAGCCATAAAAGGAGCGAAAGCTAATCAGTTTCCACTTTTTATTTCCTTTTCCCTTATTTCCTAAATAAAGCGAGATCCTAAATGGTGATGTTTTGAATATTGTTATCTATACCTATTATCAAAGTGGAAAGTAGAGCTGAAACGATTAACTGATTAATCAATTAGTCCAGGTTCTCCCAAAATGTAGTGAATGTACCCCTTGGGGTGTGCCAGCTGCCTCCGGGGCAGTGGTTTCCACTCCAGTGCAGAGACACACTGGTGTGCCTTGAGGCAAGTCCAACTCAAGTTCAGTCCTACTGCACTAGACTCTCCTTCAGAATTTAGCAAATAAGAACACAGCGCTACCATGGAATTTAAACTGGTTCAGACTTCAGACTTCTTTTTACTGGGAAAAAAGTCCATTGTCTCCTCTTCTCTTTGATGACAAACACTGTATTCTCCACCAACCACCAAGACAACTATGTATTTACTGAGAAGAAGTGACGCCCTCTTGTGCACATTTACAGTAATTGTGATCATGTCAGTAATAAAAAACAAAGATATATACTTTAACACAAGTATTTGTTACAAATACATATTTATACTACTTATTGACTACCAAAAACCCAAAATAATTTGGTTTATGGAGATTTGGTTGAAAACAAATAAGAGGACAGTTTTTTAAAAATTAGACTGTGAAGCTCCTGCAGCAGTGTCCAGCTGTATAAAAACTGAAGACTGGGATAGGATTTATCTTTGGCATCTTTTTCTGTATTTCTCCTCAGGACCTGCTCTTCCACTCTGACTGTGTCTCTCTGCACTGCAGCCTCAACGAACACAACCACCACCTGATCAACGACTTCACCATCAAACAGGTAGAGGAGACAGCAGCACAACACACACATATACACTTCTGACTGAGCACAAATACACACACTTGAATGATTTATTTATTCCTACATCAACTACTACATCCTGTGGCCATGAATATTAAAGAAGTAGAGGCCCAGGGAGCCCCACTACCTACATACAGATGACAAGGTTTCTCTACTACGTGCACTGCAACGACAACTGATACACACACACACTGTTGTTCATCTCTACAGTTCAGCCTGAAGCCAGTTCTCATTCCAAGCCACAGGATGTACCCTTTAAGTACTTCTGACCTTGCTGGAGGAGGGCATGAAAGGGAAATCTCTGTACAAGAATCAATAAAATATAACATATTTATTACATGGTTCAGTTTCACTGGAATCTCTGCACTGAGAGCAGAACAGGTCTCTGTCATACGTTTGAAAGACAGTTGGATAATAGGGACAAAAAAATCACATTACATTTCAAACTGAAGAAGACTTCAGTTTAAACGCTCTTACGACAAGATGGATCAGTATGAAATGTGAATCAGGGGTAAAGGTTTTATTTTATTAGATGAAAGTAAATCACAGAGTATAAGTGTGTGTAATGTATGTGTGTTAAAGATGCGGCAGGGGGCGTTCTTGGTGAACACAGCCAGGGGGGGTTTGGTGGATGAGAAGGCTCTGGCTCAGGCCCTGAAGGAAGGGAGGATACGTGGAGCTGCTCTGGATGTTCATGAGACAGAACCTTTCAGGTGACACTGACTTTTTTATTATTTATTTCAGATTAATGTTGTTGAAGAAATAACTGTTCTGATCTGTTAAACATACTTCCCACCACATATCTCTAAATATGTCTGTATATGTATATATAAATGTATTTGTTTGCAGCTAAAGAAAATGTGAATTATAGAGGAATGAATAGTTATGAATAACGGTCATACTCAAACACGATACTGCTTATAGCAGCCATTCCCAAACTTAAAAATGCCATGGCCAACTTTGAAATCACAAAAACCTTTAATTACAACTCTGATCAGCATACGGGACTAATCGAACCAATGACAAAAGAAGATATGTTCCAGTATTAATGTGACAGTTCACCTGTATGATGTGACACACATCAAACTAGGACAGACAATAACAATCATTGTACATCCCATTGATATGTTTAATTAGTTCTGATAACAAAAATTGAAATTTTTTTATTGTTTTTCATGGCCTCTCAGGGCCCAGCAGGTGGGTCAACTATTTTGATAATCGGTTAACTGGTTTGAGTACATTAAAAAAAAAAGAAAAAAAAAAAAAAAAGAAAAGTAAAGATTCCCTGCTTCTAGCTTGAATGTGAATATTTTCTGGTTTCTTTACTCCTTTATGACTATGAACTGAATACTTCTGTATTGTAGGCAAAACAAGAAATTTGAGAACGTCATCTTGCGATTTGGGAAACACTGACATTTTTCACCATTTTCTGACATGTTATAGACCAAATTACTAATCAATTAATTGACAATGAAAATAATTGTTAGTTGCAGCCCTTATCTGAAGACATTACATTTGGATCTAGAGTGTGTTTTCATTTTTTCAATATTTTTTTCCATTTTATAGACTATGGCCTTGATCAGACTGCCAGTTCAAAGTTTTTTTTAATCCAGATTGTATCAGGATTGATTTGAGTGAGTCTGAACAGCAAAAAAACAATGCTATTTTTACAAATTGGATCCAAGTCGCATTTGGCGGTGGTCTGAAATGCGAAAAATTCCAATTGGATTTCCATAGATGCATCTCAGTTCGGCCGCTCAGTCTGCTCAAATGATTGATGATTTCAAAGTGTCTTTTTGCCACATGTAAAATCCAGTGATGGAAGTCCATCAGAGTGGCTGAGCAGAATCAACACAGAGAACAACAGTCTGTGGACACTGAAATGAACTGTCTTTTGGCACTTTAGGAAGAGGCTTATACTTGAACAAGATAAAATATCAAGAGATATTTTATATAGTTTACAGACAAATAACAGAGCAGACAGACTGATTTAAAAAACAAGTCTTATTTGCCTGCAGCCTGAACAAAGCCAGACCCATTAATTGTGTAACTGAAAAAATAATCTATAAATGAGTCAACAATAAATGAAGTCATTTGTTGTGGCTGTAACTGATTGTAGACTGTCTGTACATGTCAGTTTCAGTCAGGGCCCGCTGAAGGATGCTCCCAACCTGATCTGTACCCCACATGCTGCCTGGTACAGCGAACAGGCATCGCTGGAGATGAGAGAGGAGGCAGCCAGGGAGATCCGAAGGGCTATCACAGGTAGTGCACGCACACAAGCACAGACCCACATACACACAGGAAACATGACCCCTGCTGGAAAATGTAAACCCATGTCCAAAAATAGGTATTTTTAGGTGTTCTGCTGCAGTCAAGCATAAACCATCCTTCATATTCCTTTTGCACAGAGAGATTTAAAGGCTTTTCACAGTCTGCCTCTCTCTTTCTTTCTAACCACTTCCTCCTTTCTATCCTTTTCTTCTTCTTCCTATTTCTCATCCTCTGCTTTCCCAAGTGGCTCAGTCTTTACCTTTGTCTTGTTTAATCTCATCTAACTTTTGTGTCTCTGTGGAAAATCACACCTGCCTTGAAATGCAGTGCAGTAACACTAAACACTAACAAGATCCCCAGTGTGAACTATAGAACACTGGACTATTCATTTGATTTATATATATATATATATATTTTTTACCTTCATTTCTCTTGCTCTCTTTGTTTTGCCCTGATTTCCAGGTCGTATCCCAGACAGTCTGAAAAACTGTGTGAATAAAGAGTTCCTCACCCAGAACAACCACTGGGCAGGAGTTGACCCAGCTACCGTCCACCCCGAGCTCAACGGGGCTTATAGGTAATAAATGTCAAGATCACATACGCATGTCTACATATACAGTGCTCGACAAATTTATTAGACCACCTCTCATAAAATGAAAACATAAATATTTTGGAAATCTTTCAAAAACTTATTTAAAAAAAACAAAAACTTTAAAACTAAAAATGTTAAAAATAACAAACTGAAACAACTAAATACTCCTTTTTCACACATAATAACAAAAAAACGTAATATTTTGCATGGCCTCCTTTGGCATTGCATTCTTGCTGGCATTGTTTTTATGTACTTTTCACGAGTCTCTTTTGTTATTGAGGTCCAAATAGTTTCTAGCTGTTCCCACAAATTTGCTTTAGATGAAACGTCAATCTTTGAACCTACTAAATCCCAAATTTGTTCAATAGGATTCAATCTGGACTTTGACTTGACCAGTCCATCAGTTCCAGTGTTCCAGATTTTTTTTCTTGGTCAAATAGTCTCTGCACAGCTTTGAAGTTTGCTTTGGGTCATTGTCTTGTTGGTATATGAACCCACAACCAATCAGATTAATTCCAGAAGGGATTCCATGATGCACTAAGATGTTGTGGTAGACGTTCTTGTTCATGATACCGTCGATTTTCACTAATTTTTCCATGCCGTTTCCACAAATGGAACCCCATACCATAATGGAATCTCCACCATGTTTCACTGTGGGTGCATCTGTTATTAAAATGTTCTCCAGCTTTTCTGCGGACATAAACACGATGATGCTGACCGAAGAGTTAAAACTTGGACTCGTCTGTCCAGAGTACCTTCTTCCAGTCATCAACAGTCCAGTGTTTGTGCTCCCTGGACAATCTGAGGATTTTCTGGGTGTTTCCAGGCTACAATAATGGCTTCGTAGCAGCTCGTCTTCCCTTTAAGCGTTGTTCCATCAGTCATCTGCTTATGATCATTCTGGAGACTTTCTCAGACTCTGATCTAGAAGCATTTATCTCTGCCTGAAGATCAGCAGTGGTTTTCCTTCTGTCTCTAGTACTTAAAATCTTGAGGTGTCTGACATCTGCTTCAGTTAATTTCTGTTTCCTGCCTCTTCCTTGGTGCATTTTGTAAGTACCAGTCTTGGCAGTTGACTCCAAAGCATACTTGACCACACTGTGAGACACTTTTTGTCTTTACCTATTTGTCTCAGAGACCATCCAGCATCATGCTTTAATGCAGACTCTTTCATTTTCAGTCAGCTCTCAACGTTTTACCATTTTGAACAGGAATGAGGAATTTCAAACTGAATTCACCTTTTTATACCCAAATTTGAGCCGGCTCACTGGGCTTCTCTGAGAAGTCAGAAAAAAAATCAAGCATAACATTCAACCACTAAAACTAATTTTTCTGTTCAGGAATGCAAGTAAATAACTATAATTTGACATCTTTACTTTACTACTATATTACTATTTTTTCTGTATTTCTTTGTAAAACAGTAAATTCTCATTGAAAACTCATGGATAACAATAATAATTATATTTTAGCATTGAAAATATCGTTTTGGTTAAAGAGCTTCTACATACACTACCATTACAGAAACATAAAAAATGACTTTGGTAATTACCAAACCTTACATTGGGTGGTGGTCTAATAAATTTGTTAAGCACTGTATATAGTCTTCACCTCTGCTACTATTTTTTTTTTTTAACAAATCCCCAAACATTATGGAGGTGCACTAAACACTAAATAAAAGATAAAGGAAAAAATATGTGACAAAACAGCATCACAATGAAGTACTGCAGTGCTGAAGAGATGCACAGTCAATGCTTTCCTTAGTTTGATGTACATCTTGTACTCAAGATGTAAGGAAACCTGTTTTCAGAATTGAACGTGTTCTTTCAGTTGTTATTTGATGACTCAGTTTTGCCTCTCTCATCTCCAGGTATCCCCCAGGAGTGGTGAGCTTGCCAGCTGGTGGCCTCCCGCCACCCGTTGAAGGCATTGTGCCCAGCGCCGTGCCCATCACACACACCCTCCCGCCCGCTGTCACACACCCTCCTCATGCCCCGTCCCCTGGACAAAATACAGTCAAGCCACCAGAGGGCGACAGAGAGCAGCATCCGAACGACCAACTGTAGCCACACACACAAAAACATACACACACACACAAACACACACGCACACACATGCACACACGCTTGCCTGTGTTGTCTGTGACTGGAGGAGGTTGGCATGGCAACCAGGATCACAGCGACAAGTTCCCTAGTGACAAGTTGTTATCAGACAGGTTCACAGAGTGTCAGATCGACAGGTTGAGGTCCCAGTAACAATTGATTCACAACTCTCTGGCAATTTGTTTCCAGCAGCCAGCTCACACTCCAAAGATGAAGAAAAGGAAGATGATGAATAAAGAGGATGATAAGGAGGAGTGGATAGCTGTCAGACAGTTTTCCTCCAACCTGAAATCCTGAGAAAGACTGTAAAGATCCAGAGGTTTATCATCTCATAAGTATAATCAACTTTTAAACAGTTTTCTCTGCCAGAAGTTAAAAAATAACAATAAATATCTGTTGATTTGGGAAGAAAATATACTGAATCAAATTCTGCTGTCTTAGACTGTAGTGTGTCCAAAGTTAGAGGGGCCTGTTTCATGTCATTCTCTCCTTTTCTGTGTCCTTTCCTTAGTTTGATGTACAAGCAAAAGTAGTAGGTTATGAAATGAATGTAACCTGTCTGTGTACAGTTTTTAGACTTACAGCAAGAAGATACTGATATTTGTATTCCAGTCTTAACAAAAACAAGGGGTATGTGATCTCTCTATGTAGCCAAACTGGTTTGAGAATACAATATCTGTTTTGTTTTTTGTTTTTGTTTTTTTAATGTGTCCCCAAATTAACAAGCCCCCCTCCACCCCCCACCCCCCAAAAAAGAGGCAGCTTTTTGCACACCATCTCAGGAAATTAAGTTTCCGCAGTTGGTATATTATTTTTTAAACATTTTTAGTTTTAAAAATTCCTTTTGATGCCACTCAGTGCTTTTGTTTTTCTACCTGCTTGCCTTTTTGTGTCCCGCTACATTAGAAAAAAACTTTAACGAAAGCTAAAGTTGATCTAATGTTTGCTTTTGTTTGTTATGTTTAAGGGGCATGTGATTTTGCTCTTGGGACTTGTGTAAATGTTTGACCCAAATTGAGGGGGTTGTGGGAGGAAAGGCTATAGGGAGGTGGCGTAATGGTATGCTTGGCTGGGACAACTTTACCCCTAGTTGCAACTTGAATTTACAAAATAAAGTGATGGGGTCAATTACTTTGGAGAACGAAGCAGGTTGTGGAGGAGGCAATGCACTAAGAGTTTGTAGCAGCTTACAGGTTGGGAAACAGTCTCATGAAGTTTATTATCTTCGTCTTTTTCATGTCTAATAATCCAGAACTTCCACTATTACACACATTAATTGTCCAGGTTATGAAGCATCAACTGTTCAGCATACTAATGCTTATAAATGACGCAGAACATTAGTGAATCAGTGTGTTGCTTCATGCTACAATATCAGTGTTGCCCTTCTAGCTATGGATCTGTCACATCAGCAACAATACTTACGAAACAGAAAACTCTATATATCAGTTATTCAACTGCTCTGTTTTGCCAAAATATTTTTTGATTACTATTTGAAGTTAAATTCACTTGTATAGATGTGACATCCAGTCAAAGATAGTTAATGGTTACTGACTGGTGAGGAACAGTTGTGTTCTTGAAGTTTAAATACTATGTGACTTGGGATGACCAACAAAGTATGTTTTAACAAATTGAGAGCCATCATATATGCACAATAAAGTGAAGACGTTTCATGATAGCATGTCAGAACATACTAATTTCTCCAGTCTAGTATCCCTTTAACATTTCATGATGGGTCCTTCCTGAGTATACCGTTGAGCCACCCTCTGTGGCCTCTGTGTCTATGTGTACATATGGTGTTCTGCCTGCCTGTGTCAATGTGACTTGGTTGTATCTGTGTCTAAAAAAGCAGCACTGGGAGGAGGGGTGGTGGCTAGTACTCTCCACAAGGCATCATTACAAAGACTGCCATCTAAATACACAACAAAACACTATGTGAAAAACTAAAACGCTTCAAAATCTAAGCTAGCAAACTGAGACAGTATTCTGTGCTTTTACTGGTTACATTCCCACAATGTAAACAAGATGCTGATATTGTTATATCAGTTTTAAAATATCTGAGTTTTTCTATCTGGAAAATTTAATACTGATTCCAGTTCATGTGTTGTTGGTGTTAGCAGGCCAGCTAAGTGACGGTGCTTTTTGGATCCCCTTCTACCAGCAGCTGAGTAGTAAAAACAGTTCACTGTTGCCTACCTGGTCTTCTTCATGGTGAGGTAGTAAGAGTAGCAATCAGGGATGGAAATTTCACTAGCCGTTGGTGAGTGTTTACCAGCCCAGGCTAGTTGCTGAGTACTCACTGGCCAGAATCTGAAGGGGGTGTCTAGTACAGTAGGTACTGAGGTGACATTTAAATGTCATCTTCAGACTAGAGCCCCCAAAACCTTGAAAAGAATGCTGGAATATTTTGAATTTTATTCTTAATCTTTCCTCACTAGTTGCCTGCCGTTCAGTGGAGGAGAAACTCTTTGCTAATACTTCCAAATACAAACTGTAAGCATTCCTCATTCAAAACCGATGGGTGCCACGAGTAAAAACAACAGACTAGCTTTTAAAGTGTTAAGGTGCTCCTTGAAATTCCATCCCTGGTAGTAACACACAGTCCACTGTTGCCTACCTTGGTCCCCTTTATGGTAAAGTAGTAGGCGTAGCAATATACAGTATACATATTCTATATTCTACAGTAAATATCATTATTTTTGGTCAAAACTGACAACCTGACAAAGATATGTTTGTGACTGTATGCATTTGTATGAATTATTTTAAAAGGAAATAAACTGTGGAAAGGTGAAGTTTGTATTTCATTCATCTCTAACCTAGATGTTTGTATACACTTTCTTTTAATCTTCATAATACTGTGTACTTTTTTGGTCGTTAACAACAGGGGTCTGGAACCCGCAGCTCCTGAACCGGATGTGGCACTTCTGCACCTCTCCAGTATCTCACTGAGGCTTTGACAACAAATTAAACTAAAATGATTCATGGTTCTTCTTTTTTTTAAACATTTTATTTTCACTTATTGTTGCAGGCCTAAGGTCATTCTAACACTTTCTTATTTGTTTATTTTGACTGGGGCTGCCAAATCTAAAACCAGAATAGTTGCCAAGAAAAAGTATTTACATGGTTCAACGTTTATGTTTTTTTTTTTTTTTTTTTTTTTTTTGTTTTTTTCATCTGCCTGGTTGGGCAAGTGGGTCAGAAATCTCTTCAAACTGGCTCATTTATTAGCGGCTTTCAGAAAAAAAAAAAAAAAGCTAAACTCAAACTTAATTGTGATGTCTAATGTAGAACTACAATGTCCATAAAATGTCACAAAATAGTGAAAAATGTCCATCACAATTTTTCCAACGTGATGTCAGTCTATAACCAGACATATTCAGTTCAATATGATGTGAAACAAAGAAAAGCAGGAAATCTCCACATTTTCTTTCTTGGCCAAAAAAGGTTTTTTTGACAGCAAAAGTTGCTGACCTCTGGTATACAAGAAACTGTTTTGTACTAACAGAAAATAATATCAGACACAAAGACAAATATCAACCCAGTATTGACTGCCAGTTTGAAAACTTAAAGTAACAGTCAGGATCTTCATTTTGTTCTCTTTGACAGCACCTATGGTGTTACTAAGCAGTAACTGCAGGTGGGTTTTTGCACCTCATGAGATCTAAACAGCAGTTGGCCACGCCTTCATAATAATTTGAGGTTGATCTTTTCCGTTTGATCAGTTCAGACGTAAGGGAACATACTTGTTTGTTTTTTTCAGAGAAAATGATTTTTCCATTAAAATTGTGACTCAAATAGCAAGTATGATATGTCAAAAAATAACTACAATATGATTTTTTTTTAACATCATTCAGCAAGCAGTTGAGTTAAAACTGATTAGGCAATCAGTATAAAATAAATCAGCAAGTACTTTTCATTCATTCATTCATTTTCTGTAATCGCTTATTCCGTAAGGGTCGTGGGCTGCTGGAGCCTATCCCAGCTGACATTGGGCGAGAGGTGGGGTTCACCAGGGACAAG
The DNA here is from genome assembly GCF_056507025.1 of Lutjanus erythropterus. Classification (NCBI taxonomy): domain Eukaryota; kingdom Metazoa; phylum Chordata; class Actinopteri; order Lutjaniformes; family Lutjanidae; genus Lutjanus; species Lutjanus erythropterus. The sequence continues at coordinate 32,520,599 of NC_139321.1, read as the reverse complement.
TCGCCGGTTCATCGCAGGGCTGACACATAGAGACAGACAACCACTCACACTCACATTCACACCTACGGACAATTTATAGTCACCAATGAACCTAGCAAACTCTGCACAGAAAGGTCCTGCCCCAGCAAGCCGGGGGATCAAACTCAGGACCTTCTTGCTGTGAAGCGGCAGTGCTAACCACTGCTCCACCGTGCCGCCCGCAAGTACTTTTTATTTTAGTAAACTGAATTTGGGCTTTGGACTGTTTGTCTGACAAAACAAGACCCATGGATACGTCACTTTAGACTTCAGGAAATTGTTATCTCCCACTATTTTCTGATGTTTTAAAGACAAAATGATCAATCCACTATATGTAGAAAGCTGTCAGCAGGTTAATCAGTAATGAAAATAATAGATATTTTTATTAGTGACCTTAGAAAACAACTTGTCTTTTGTCAGAACTACAGCAAATTTATTCTGCATACGGGTGATGATTTTACTTAAATATGTCATTTCTTCAGTGTGAACACAGTACATACTGAAGTAGTTGAGTTTGCATCCATTAGCTCTGAATATAAAGTTACTAGTTGATTCCAATAGATGTCACTAGTACAGCTGCAACAGTCAAAGTGTGGAGAAAGATGCAAACCAGCTGTAAGAACTTCTTCTGCAACAACTCTGCTGCTTGCGTCTGTTTTCCAGTTTACTTTATTTCTGCAGTCAATTTATAATCTTCTTCGTGTGTTCCTCGAGACATATACAGTGCACCTGTGTCACATTATAGCAGCGGCTGTCAACACTTCTATAAGTTATTGACTGTTCAAACACGAAGCCTTGTGTCATCATATCAGACATCAGAATACAACAACAACAAAAAGCATAACATCAATAATGTGGGATTTTCATCACTATGAAATTATATGTAATATATTTACACCGCTTTTGTTTGTACTGTGGATTATCAACAACATTACCAGCACTGTACTGAGTGTGTATGATTAAAATCCTTCAGGATGAATCAAATATAATCTAAAACATTGCATTTGCACTATAATTATTTTTTGTAGTTCATACCATTGTTACAGAGCTCATTCTTTATTCATGCCTTGTTATTTGTATGTTTTTTATTGCTTAACTTGTCACCATTTTAACCACTTAGTACTTTTCACTAGCCTACTACCGTGTTTACATTAGGGGTCTGAGATCTGAGAGAAATGGCATTTCAATCCTCTTAATGCCCTGTACATATGGCAGAATTAACAATAAAGCTGAATTTAACTTTTTGACTTGACTTTGAAATTCTGGGACTGAGTGATTTATATGAGTATTCTTATTAGATATTTGTACTGAGGAAATCAAGTGGATATGGTTTGATTCTAGTTAAAAAAGTAAATGTCTTGTGCAAACAGCAGAAGGAAAATGATGTATCCTGCATGTATTTCCATTCAACACAGAATGGAGAGTTACTGAATCAGGAGACCAGAGAGAGATACTTCAGTAAATATATTAGATTATACAGTTTTATAAAAGACTGATTACCCACCGGACCTAAACTGGCATGAAGGTTTGGCTGTAGAAATAATTCAACAGTTAAAATGTCAAATTCTGCATCCACTGGAGGAATACAAATGGTTGCATGCTGCCAATCATGTGAGACCTCATCTTGAACCGACTGTAGCTAACTTTTGACACGGGACATGGAAACACCTCTACAACATCTTTGTCATTGTTTTTCTCTTAATCTATCTCTCTTTTGTTCCCTCCGTAACCCCAAATCTCTCCATCACGCTCTGTGTTTCTCTCTGTTTCTCTCCCTTCCTCTTTCCTAGCTCCCTCTCTGGTTCATCCATTCAAGGTTACAGCCACTGGAACAGGCTCTCCAGCAGCTGGAAACTCAAGATGGTTTAATCTAAACCTCAGGGAGCAGGATGGGAACCAGATGTAGTGAAAAAAAAAAAAAAAAAAGAAAACAGACAGAGTAGAGGGCACGTTTTATTCAGCTAGCATTGGAGATCTCCAAAGGGCACTGTGCAAAAGGGTAGAGACATTTTCATGAGGCTGCTGGAACTTTTAGGGAAGAAAGTGTCCACTTAAAGCCACTAGATGAATTTAGGGTCTTATGTACATATTATTAAATTCAAAACATAGTCATTTAAGTTTTTGTACACTTGTACCTTGTTATTAAGTTTGAATCAGCCATGTTTATGCTTAAAAATTACGCAATTAATTCAGCAAACAATTATTAAAGAACATATCAGTTGTCCCACACTAACATGTGCAACAAAAACTCTCTGCTCTCACTTAACCTGCCTCTTTGAGTCTGAGCCAGCTCAGAAAAAGGAAACTGAAACTGTTATATCACTCTAGACTCCTTTTGTCATTTTATCTCAAAGAATACTTGAGTTTCTTGTCTATTGCTGCTTCGATCCATAGCAAGTAACACAAGTTTGGATAAAACAAAGCAAACAAACCACCATCAGGCTAAAGTCAAAGTTACTTAAAAAAGGTGGAAAATCTAGCCAAAGGACAGGAGAATGCGCGCCAGTCCTTCAAGAAACACTATCACACTGCCCTTGGGCAAGGTACTTCACGCAAGTCCATGTCATAGAATAATCCTGTTTTACAGGGTTCAAGTAGGAGAGTGGGGCTTTTTATTTGTTAAAGCCTTGGCTGTTAGACAAGACAGTCTAAGGCATGAATGGAACAAAACCCTGTAAGTTTACATAAAGCAGTTGCAAATGGACAGAGCACAAGAGAGGCTTTTTCCAAACAGTAACCTTGTGAAAAGTTTATGAATGGTGGAAAAAGTGGCTGACGGTAAAACTTTTTTTTTTCTTCAGGGTTGGTTTTATTGCTCTGATCTACTTGTCTTTAAAATGCCACTTACAAGATGCTTGCAAGCAGGAAAATTTGTATCTGATATTTGGTACACGCAAATATTCAAAAACCACATCTTATTGTTTGAGCTTGTAACAAACTCAATCAAAAGACTCTCAGCACGATGGCTGTATTGCTACATTATTAAATAGTCCTAAATAGTCAAACTAAGGCTTCAGGTTTAGAGTAAATGTTTGTACAAGGAAGCAGCAGACTGTCAACTCTCTTATGCTGCAAGGTAAAAAGCGAAAGGTGTCTGATTATTTAGAGAGACTGATATTTGGCTTATACACAGGCAGCTTCCTGTCAAAAAGACTATCTGACAGTAACATAAAGCAGTGAAAATACTAAATATAGCATAAACATATATTGTTTTTTTAGATGGGCCTTTTTTAGATGGCTACAACACCATGTCTGCAGCAGTCTGACCATGTCCACAGCAGTACATAGCTTAGCTTCCTACATCGGCACCCCTCCTGCTTCTCCAAAGTGGGGGCATACCAGCAACATCCACTCTAGATAATACACAGACTACACATAGGTACCTCGTACAACTCCACTTCAAATAATCCAAACTATCCCTTTAATATACACAGTAATTATACAATGAGATTTATCCTGTGACAGAAACTTGACATTCCTTTAAGATGACATTACTGAATCTTTCTGAATTACATGTTTGATGTCCTTTAAACATTAGTTGATGATCAATTCAATGCCATTTATGTGAAGTGCTATATCTCAGTTGTTTTGTAGGTGTTCTTTTCCCACTAAGGTTGATGTATTGTAGATTTTTCACTAGGTTTTATTTCCAAATTATCCCCATTTCTATTTCAAAGTTATTTTGAAAAAAGTCTAACAGTCTTCCTTTTGTGTACTGACTTGACAATTACATATTTCAAAATTATTTACAAACCTATTTTTAGGTTTGTTTTTAATAAGTGTCTATTTGACTGCAAGGTTCAGACAAAGCAGTTATGTGGAATGGATAAGAGTGAAAACTAAGTTTTAACCTGCTAACCTCTGATGAATTTTGTTAAGCATCCTCTAACCTACTTAATAAAGCTGCTCCAAGTTCAGTGAGTTTCATATTATGATGAAAAAGGAGCTCTGATATTTAGACCACACAGCTGGATCATTCATGACATGTTGATTCCTTGTTGTGTCAGATTTGTTCGCTCTCTGTTGAAAGAAGTGAACTAGACTGTTTGTTTGCATGAGGTGGGTCCAGGCTTTAACAGATGAACTGGTCGATGATGGACATGGAGGAAATGGGTGGATTTTCACACTTCCTCTATGCATCTCCCTTTCCTCTCCCTCTGCTCTTCTCACCTTTCCCCTCACATTGCCTGTCACCTCTCTGTGGTTTCTCCTCCTGACATTTTCTCTCTTCTGCTTTATATTCTGCTCTGCTTTCCTCTCAACTGGGCACAGTCCAAATAAAGCCTAACAAAGGCTTATTATCCACAAAAATGTGATGGGATACAGTGGGCGACCTAACACTGAGAAGGTGAGGCACCCTGCTGAGATGAGTTCCCCACCAAATGCAGGATTTCCATTAGCAATTATTTCAATGGCAGGTTTAAGTATCCAGTGGTCCACATACTGTTTCACAGGGCCCTTCCACCCTGCCAAGAAAAATGTCTGGTGGTTAATAAACACGAGACACGTGCTTGTAAATGCTGGCTGCTGCCTGAAAGGTGCCAACTCCATCGGCTGCTTTGGCGGGTCACCATTATTTTGTTAGTGGAAAGCAAAAATGGTATGCTTCCAAACCGTCTACTATATTGTCTCAATTTGTCAATTTTTATAATGATAACTGTCCGCCATTGTGTCACATGTAGAAAATGTGTTGTGATATTACAGCCAAGCTACATCATTAAAATGGATTGTAAAATGTCAACAACAGATGGGAGTCAGCATGAAAAAAAACCCTCTTTTTTGAGCACTCACTAGTTTTTGCAGTGACTGTTAACAATGACGACATGGGAATACAGCAGAAAGCTCCTACAAGAGATTGTCCATTTGCAAGACAGATTTAAAGCCGTTGACTGCAGCTGTCGGCCATAATGCCGCACATGCAGGGTTTTGTTGATCTGATGCCTCTGAATGCCTCATTCAATATTTGTGGTTTTAACAAGTCAAAAAGACTGGCTCCAGCTCCTGAGCTGGATCTATTAAAGTATCTTATATTGTTATCTCTGGCCTAATGGGTTTTGTTAGACCCATACAATGCTGGAAGACACTGTGAAGTAGTTTATATGAAAAATAAACAGACTGCTGGATAGAACTCGCGCTGCTGGAGAAACCGCAAGGAATCAAATGAGACGACAAAGATTATGAGAAAGACAGCTAAAGATACAACCAGACAGGAGGGAGAGATGATGGTGGAAGAAAAGAATGAAAATAAGAAAAAGGTGGAGATTTCGTTTTAATACTGCAGGAAGACACGCCTAAAGATCTGCTATTTCCAATCATTCTGTTTACATTTTTTCAGCGGGAGTCCTGGTCACGTTTTTCACATTTTCCCTAAACGTGTTGTGTTGTGTGTGTCTGTGTTTATGTGTGTTTCACAAACAGGCATGTGAAGGTGGTGACCCAGTTTCTGCAGCCAGGTTTCTGGGGTTTTCTCTCTGTTTTTTTTTTTTTCTCTGAGCCACATGTGTTAGAGGTGGGAGGAGCTGGCACTTGACAGATCCCATGTGGTTCACATAAACACATACATGGAGAAAACACGCACAGGTAGATGCTGGACTACATGCAGATACAAACACACACATGAAATGTGGTGGTGAACACAATGTTAGAAACGCTACTTCCATTACTATTACTTTTTCTAGTAATCTTGTGTTGGTTCAGGTGCTTCGGTTGTTCAGAAAGACAGACAAGTCACATGTGTGCATACTACAAAAAGGATAAATGGATGAAAGAAAAACAGGGTCAATCTTTTGTCATTTTACTTGTAGAGCAATCACAAATCAGTATGAATCTGCCAACATTAGAACTACGTATATGTTAAGACTACCGCTTTGATTTACAATACAAAGCTACATATATCAATTTGTACTACCACAAATGTGGTTGGCAAGATCCTGAGGTCGGATCCCCCGCTGAGATGAAAGGGATGAAATTAACACAAGGCCGGGATATGCTAAAAATGAGCTAGTTTGTACAACGTCTCTTTCAGTCTCGTCTGAAGGCTTAAGTGATTATAGTTGGTTAGAGCTGCCACACTCGAGGGCATGAGAAGAGCCTGCCATCTTAAGTGTGGTGAAACACAGTAATCGTTCAAATAGGGAGAACAGCACTCACTTTTGGTAAGTGCCCCTCAAAGGCAGTCATGTTACACTCGATTGTATACATGAAAAAAATATGGAAGTCATTGTGTGATGGATGACAAATGAGGACTCAAAAGAGAGGCTCTAATCCTGTTTGCCTGTATCCTGGCTCACTTTAGCACCACCGGCCAATCACTGCACAAAGTGGGCTTGTTTGTAAGATTGTTCATTTTGGAAAGTTACCAAAACTACCCAAATCCTATGTTTAAAGGTGTGGGAGAGCAGAGTTAAGATGCTGCTCAACAAGCACTTTATTTGAAACATACTGACCCTTATGAGGGCCCAGTATTGATATAGGGTATTCATCTGGCATCGGACTCATGTCACCAATCCAGTCTAAATTCCACATTAACACCACCACAAACCGGCATGTTCTGAACAAACACATGACAAACACTAAGAAAAAGTATCATTAGCAATATGAAGCATAAAATAGCAAACTACAGCTCCCAGCAATGCATAATGGTAAATTAAGCAAATGAGGGCTAACTCTCAGTCTATCAGGTGTACAAGTAAATGTCACAAGCCAGAGGCCTATGGTGCGCCACAAATTTTAAAGAATGCCATTACAGAAATTACATCACACAAACTACACAAGTTTTCCAGACCTAAGTTCAGTTTCAGCCTCATGTAATCTTAATACTACTCCTGCCCATACTCTTACTTCTACCACAACTACCTATGGATCAACTCTTACTTTGTCAGACCTCGGGGGGCAGATACAGTGATTAACCATAGTCGCAAACAGGTGAATCTGGTGCAGAGAATTTAAATGTTAAACGTCATCATCATCCTATGATAAGTCAACAGGTTTTCCTGTCATCAAAACTTTGAGAACCCCCCCTAATTGAACTAAAACAGGGGGCAACATGTTGGAAACAATAAAAGTGTGGTTTGTCTTTTGTGAAAAAAAAAAATGAAAATTGAAATATTGGAATATTTTAGATTTATACAAGTGGGCAAAGTCTTCTCCAGCTAGTGGGATTCTGGAGAGCTTTTTTCCAGCCCTGTGGCCTTCTCACACCCTCTAATATGATGGTTTTGTCAAAGTTTTGTCTAAAAGCAATGTAATTCTGTTTATAGATCAAGTAAAAATATAACAAACTCTAACAAATCTCCTGTCAGTGGCTTGCGGGTATTAAAACTGTACATGAGGTTTTACATACTTGCAACTTAACCCATGCTTCAAAACAAAAGCCTGTTTTCATAGAATTTCTTTGTTTTTCCGATGTTAAACCACACCAGCCTTGTTCAACTTAATCCCAATCGGGATATTTCCAAGAAACATTTAAACATCTGCAGAAGTGTCCAGTATTGTGTTTGAACAAATCAAGAGCAACATTCTTCTAGGAATCAGTGGAGAATAGATTCAGATGACATGGCAGTGCTTCATTTATTCCGTCATAGATTAATAACAGACTGTTTTCCGAGCGCTGATCCAGGAAGCTTTTTGAGAAGCGAGTTCTTCACATTACTTGAGAGCATTAAAGCCAGTGCAGATGATCTTATAAAAAAGAGAAATACACAATAGATGGACAGCATGTAGTTCATTTAACTGTTAAGATCCAAGGTTATGCATTTATCCTGCTACTGTACTGCAATGAGAGCCCTACAGCCAGATTATCAAAGCAGGCACCTTAAGGCGTGTACTTCTAACCTGTTTATTCCTTTACTGGGTCACAAAAAGGGGCTTGGAGGCTGTAGATTATTGCACCACATAAATATATGATTGATTAAGTGTTAAAACATCACAACCTCTTGTAGTTGCACCCTCTCTACACTAACTTCACTGAGTCGACTATAGTCACACATTGTCACAGGGGGTGACATTTCACCTACTGCATGATCTCACTTAGACAACGGCAGCCAGTCAAGGATGCAGGAGACTTGTTATTGAAGGGGATTAAACCAACAACCTCTGAGTTATGATAAGGTTTACAACTACATGGCTGCTCTAAAGGCCAGATGTACACATCATCTTGTACAGAACAGATGACTGTGTTATACAAAAGGCATCTTTTTCCAAGTTTCTGTCTGGGTTAGTCTTCTGGTTTTAATGACTCAGATGGAAAAAAGTTTCTGATGTTCTCTAACAAGGAGATGCTGTCATAACCATGGATGCAATGATGCAGCAAATATCTTGCATATGTTGTGTATGAGGGTGAAGTGGCTCTGAGTTGTCTATGCAGATAGAAAACATTTTAGTTAGCTAGTTACTAAGAGAAAGCCTGGGAACTGAGGAAGATAATCTTTTATCAGGATAAGCCACAGGTTTATTGGTTTTCTCTCTCCCACTGCACAATGCATATTCTACTTGAAAGTCTCTGGCTATATGTACAACGGCAGGACTGATGTTTATCTTTAAAGGCTTTATGAATAGTAAATGAAAGCATATCACTGGAATATAAGGATGTAAATATATATCCAGACACTGATATCAGCCAGTATCACTATGATCCCTCAAATGTGCTTACTAAAGACTTGTGGTAAAGATATGTAATGGAGGTAGGATATTTTGCAATTAAAGCTACCACAAGGAGTTTTAACTGCTTGTGACACAGTCTCAATGTAATGATTTTGTCTACTACATATCCTTTCAAGTGAAATACAGCCACCCTTTAGACTGTTTAGCTTTAGGCATTTAGCCATGTCTAAGGTATCCATTTGTTAATAGTAGGATGCCTGATGTCATAATCTTAGCCAGTCCCTCCAGGAAGTTGTAATGTTGCAACTGCAACAATTCGCACACATTCAACAAATCCCTGTGAATTCTGCACAACCTTGCAATTTTGTCCAATGCCTAACTTTTCCACAAATTTGAACAATAAATGTAGCTTCCTGATCATAGCAGCAAACATACATGTACATCTCAATGAACAAGTTCAAGTTCAATGTTTTATAATTTGTTATGTGTCTGTATTTTATTTTTTTTTCTGTTTTGTCATAGGTACTGAAAAGAACACAAGCTTGCAATTGTTATTGATACTTATCAATGCTCTGTGCAGTTTTCTTTCTTTTTTTTTTTTTTTTCATAAATTTGTGCTTGCTTTTTTTGGACTGTGTTTGAGTTCCAGAGCTCCTGAGCCTTTTTCATAATGTTACTTAGAACACACAGAACAAAGTACAGTTTTACTCTCAGTATAAAAAGTTGTCTTTAATTTAATATTTAATAAATTATACAAAAAAACCCCAAACCTTCTTTATTTATTTAACTATCACTTGCTCTATTTTAGGCTGCAACAATCAAAAAAATGAAATGAAATGAAGAACTGAAATTTGCGTTGCGATTCAGTCTGGTAGATAACACTGGTATAAGAACCGGTGTCATACTGGTACTCAAATTTGGTACCCAACCGTACTCATGAGACATAGTTTTAGTGTCTTTTTGGTGCCATAACTATAAAATTAAAGCATCTTAGCTAATAACAAACAGTGCAGAGCAAAATTGTCCTTGACAAGGTTATGTGCAGCATTTAGTCATGTGCAGATAATTAGGTACTTTGAAGGGAGAGACAGAAGTGATTCATTTGGCCCCCTATTATACTGATAATGAGCACTCCAGGGTGAAGATTCAAATGAATGTTGCCATGCGCACGCACACAAACAAACACGCACACACACACACACACACACACACACACACACACACACACACACACACACACACACACACACACACTCAATAATACAGGATGTGTATGTGCAAATGTATTCAGTCAGATATGTCAGATCCAAACGACTTTCTTCAGCAAAATATTTATCTTTGAAAACATACAGTCAGTGCGTAAACACCTAAATGTGAGCAAACAGCTGCAGTTTAAAGATAATTGTAATTTGTGGTGCTGCAGTATCTTTTATTTCTGCCTTTATTATGTAACCGCATGTCTCAGGCAGACAGTGAGACAGAAAGAGGCAGACAGGTAAAGAAACAGAGGTAGCTGTCAGATTTCTGTTTAACAGTTCTCACATCCGTCATCATTATTTCATTAAAACAGAAACCTGAGAGACACCGGCTGGCAAGGCCATTTACTTATTGTGCTGTAACCGCTCACACCTATGAAAACACAGTGTCGATCTTATTACCCTGTCAAGACGTCACAGGAAACCAGGGATAGGAAGAAACGGATTATGGTGTTACAGTAATCTCATTAAAAAATAATAAATCTTATCTTACTGTAATCTTTAACAGATACATGGGGAAAAGAACTGAGTCCAGGTATAAAATGGCAGTACCTTCATTTTTTGTTAGAATGAAATGAAATTAATTTTAATTTTGAATAAATACAAGATAATCTCCACTACGTACTGGAAATAATTGCTGATCATCACATCAAATGAGAAACTGTTACATAACTTCATGACATACAAGGCTTGAAAGAAGGCAAGAGTTGAAAAGCAAACTGAATCTGAATGAAATAGAGGGATATAGGAAGACCATGGTAAGAAAGAAAACTACATTTATTTGTTGGCCAAACTGGCTTTAAAATATACCAATAGCTGAACTGTTCAGTCTTACTTCAAGCATTCTATTCAGGAAAAGAAACATTTTTATTTCTGATTAAAGCTTTTTTGGCACTAAAAATAACTAAAAATATCAGAAGCGTGTACATTCAGTGTTCCTATTAGTGCTGATAAAAGCTACAAAGTATTGAACTCACAGCTCTTTATTTCTTTTTCCCTTGAACTTTCCTCAAATGTCAACATGACTCAAGGCTAATGCTTTTTTGGCACAATGACATCTCGGTAATATATAAAAAGGTTACAAAACAAATTGGCCAGAACCAACTCTGGCAACTCCGCAGCCACTAAAACGAGAAAGTAAATTTACTTCAATTGCCGGCGACATTCTGGAGTTAAGAGGGAAAACTTTTGCTAAAAGGTCATGTGTTTAAATCAAATCTTTGACACTTAAACCCAGTCTGGCATTTTTCACAGAGCTCAAGTTTTATAAATCTATCATCTATAATACAATTAAGCAGTATATTATTCTGCATCTTTTATTTAAGTGATTTGAAGCTCTTTGTACTGAACAAAGAGTAGCATGCATAATCCAGACTCACTCTAAAGACCTCTAAAGAACAACAAGAAACATTGCTGTTGTGTTTTCTGATATAACACTAAGCTCTACAACCACACCTGGAGCACTGTGAGGCTGGTAATCATTTCATCCCTTCTCTCAAATGCCTTGCCCCGCCCCACTGTACCTCCTGACGTAAGACTGAAAGTCACCAACACAAATCTCCTTATATTTATTGCACCTGGGAGTTTTGGTGGCTGTGATATTGAATTGCACCAGCTTTGACACAATCCATGTACGTGTATGAACTGTCTTAAGGCTCAAATATCCTGCGTCAACCTGCAGAAGGTGATTTATTGGGTGAGCTGAGTGAAGGATCAGAGGTTTCACCTGGATTCACCTGGTCAGCCAGTTTCATGGAAACAGCAGGTGGTCCTGATAGTTTTTTTTCTGCATTTGGTGTAGGGCTGTGTTCTTAAGAATCGCAGGATTTCTGGAAAGCAGCATCAACAGTTACTCAGAAAGGGACGGTAAATCCCTGAACAGAGGGACACCAGAAACACAAAATGAATTTCCTGGCTGACTTACTGAAAGCTGATAAGGTGTGCGAGTGTGTGACAGCTTCTAGTGTGTCCGAACACTTCAGGTGTGTGCATGTATGTGCTGCGTGTATTAAAGTCTCTTGTGTCTTGTCCTGCCATAATGCCATGAAGAAATGTCTGTATTTTTATGAGACTTCATGGCTGTGTGTGAATGTGTCTTTTTCTGCAGTGCAATTCCCTTCACATAATAACAAAAACAGAAAGTCTATAAATTCTTCTTTGTGCAGACATCTGGTCCAATATCAAACCACATCTTCGCTGAAGGTTTCTGTATGTGTTCTTGCATTTTTATTCATCCTCTTCTTTATTCATAAGCACACTTGTGCCACTGTGAGTGCATGAAAAGTGTGTGATATTCATTGTTTTGCATGCATAGTACTTTGCCCGATGTCATCTGAGTGTGTGTGCCTATCCCAGTTACTTCAGCAGTCTGTCAATCAGGCTTTGACTTGCAGAACTAACTGGACAGAGTTTCATAAGCCACCAGGGGATTTAGGACAAAGCATCACTGTCCAAGTGTCATTATGTAATGCCCAAGTTGTGTGGAAATCTTGCATTTTCACTTTTGCCTTTTGCTTCATTTTTATCTTGACTTTAAAGCTGACATCATCCTCCAACATGCTGAGGGAGTGATATGACCTTTATGTCTGTGGAAACCATTCAAAGCCAATAGTAGACTTTTTTTTTTTTTTTTTTTAATCTGTTGGCGTCACCTGGAAAATGAGAATGGGTTTTCTCTTTCTCCTGCTCTGCAAAAACTATCCATCTTGACAAGTCATTCAGTGTAGTGTTGGCTCTTAAAATCTTATTTCTCCAAAAGTAAGGGAGGCAAAAACTGCCAGAGGGGTGAGGTCATTTTCACTAAAGCAAACTGGCTTGTTTAAGCAATTTTCAAGTGATGTTATCTTGATACCTCGGGAGCGATATCATCTCTATTACACAATGTCATCACTTTTTTAAGAACAGTCTTAAAAGTGCATTGGGAAACCACTGAAATTATCTCACATTTTCACCTTTAAGGAAGACAGAATTTAAGATAGATATTTTTTGTGGGTTGAAAAGTATACGTCTTCAGAGATTCAAGGTTTTCTTTTGACTGCTGTGATAATTTAATATCCTCCCTTGTCTCTTCATTTCCAAACTATTAGTAATTCATCTGCATCGAAGCCTGACAGCTGGACAGGCTTCTCTCTCTCAACTGATTTCTCTTCCAACAATCACAAATCAGAATACAGAGTACCTCACATTGGCCTGTTTTAAGTTGTGGGTATCCTCAGTATCAGGTATTGCACTTACTTTTGTAATGTGAGGAAAGATTGAGGGACAAATGTTCATATTAGGGGTGTGCCAATTTGTATTGTCCACAATATAATGTAACTTTTTAATGATGAAAAAAAATCAGATTGTGAAAATGGGAATATTCCAATATTATAAGTTCATATTGTGATAACAGCAACATTACAGTGGCGGAGTTAGTTCCAAAAAGGGAGGCGACTTCAATTGTATTGAAGTGATTTGGTTATAAAAGATCATATGTGCAATAAAGCACGGTAACATGCAAGAAGTGCAAGAAGACTGTGACAGCAAAAGGGGCCAATATAACAAAAAACAAAAATACTTTTTTGTATTTGGTGATATTGTCAATAATATCTTTATCGCAGAATACCCTAAAATACTGGGATATTATTTTAGGGCCCTAGTTCATATTGCATCTCTGGCTATTTGCTGAATTTCTTGTTCTTCAAAATAGACAAAAGTTGTGTTTCATCTTCATTTAAGAAAGCTTAATAAGCCGTTTAGTCATACCAGTCGCTACCGTCTGATACAGTAGCTCAGCTACAGCAGTGCTCAAAATATCAACTTCCTGTTGGTGAGGTGCAAAGTAATATTAAACTTTAATTCATGTTCTGTCGAATCATGTGTTTTCTTAGAAGTTAGAGCAACTAGCAGCTAGTAGGAAACGCACAGTTACCTTTAATAAATTATAGATTCTTTTGACTTTGAATATGGTTGGAAGTGCACAAATTGTTCAGGGTTTTAGATATTTTAATGTGGCAATGTTACATATCAGAGTGTTAACTGCTGTTGCAAGGATTGATATGCTACAGCAGGACAAGCATTTGATGCACAAATGTGATGACTGCTACTTAAAAATCCAAAAAGGCATGGTATTCTTTGGGTGTCAAAACTGCTTCTCAATACAAACCGGTAGTAAGAGTAGTAGTTTAATGACCTGCATGTGCCCTTTGCAAATTCAGTGAAGATTTCAAAATAATAAATATATGAATGATTATGTTGATTGAATTTTTGAAAAATCTTGACACTCACTGGTTTTAATGGACTGAAATGATCACCTTTGGTAATTTAATTTTAGTTTCCTTTTCTGTCTGATGAACGTAAAAGGAAACTTAAGTTGTATGGGATGGGACTTGATTTTCATAGTATTTGTTGTGTGTGGAATAACACGTTTCCCATTCTTGGATGAAAAAAAAAATCTGATTTGTCACCCATCCATTGATATATAACATCTGTGACTGCCCTGACCACGAGCATATTTAAGACAACAGATTATCTGACTGATCTATTTCATTATTGATGTTGACTTCAAATCCTCCTGTTTGTGTTCCATCAACAAATACAGCGAAAGACCTTCAAATGCGTATGCTTGTAACCCCTGATGGTTTTACAATACAAGTACATGACAACATGACAGCACAACGTCCCATACATCTATATAACATAAGTGGAAAAATAGAGTGATCTACCATCACTCTGTGTGTGTGTGTGTGTGTGTGTGTGTGTGTGTGTGTGTGTGTGTGTCCAATACAGAGCTCCTTCTGACCTTCTCCCAACATCCTGTCAAAATCTGTGTTACATTTACACATAAGGTATGTATTATACAATATTGTTGGTCATTTGCATTAATTTCACTGTTAGACATTAACAATTAGAGCTTGTTAATGGCAGTTTTTTAAAATATTAGACATGGAAAGTAAGGTTTTGAGGTTTAAGGTTTTCCGGCTTTGAGAGTGGTGCTGTTGGATGGTGGGTCAAAAATAAATGGTGGAGGTGCTTGATGATCCAGCCTGGTATAATTAGGCTACATTTTGAATGACTGATATAGGAAGTACATTTGGGAAACTGAGGGAAGGATAATACTACACTATAGTTTTTTGCAAACCCACACAGTTATTTTATTCCTAAAATCTATGCATTATGACACCTAAACATTATATTAATTGTGAAAACATTCAGAGTTAGAAGCCATTAATCCTGATCTCCCAATAGCATATTTTTGCTGAATATCAAGGAATAATGATCAGCAGCCAAATGGGTTGGGCATCCCCATTAAATATGCAATAATATGCAATTTTAAGCTCACAGCCAAAATGTTGTGGCACAGATTAATTAATGAAATGAAAAGTAATTATACCAGTAGACCCCATTATTTTGTTCTCCAATAATTCTATGAGTTGGAAATACGAGCGCTGGATCATGAACCCGCTGTAACATAAGATGAGACAGTCTGCACTTGAGTTAGCTAGTGACAGTTGGCTAACTCAACACGACCTTAGTCTGGAGATATTTTGGTCTCAGAACACAAAAGCAAGACGTCAACTTATAATGTCTGCAAAGCCAGTATGAGGGGGGGAAGTTGTGTTGCACTGTAAAATACTAATAATTTAATTTTGCATCTGTCAAAGTAACACCAGGAAGGTCAGTATCAAAATAAGCAGATATCCAAATTTTGGTATCAGAATTGAACAAAACTGAAAAAAAATGTCCATTGTTCACATAATGATGGCAGTTCAAGTATCAAAGTGACAGTTATGTTTTCAGTAACTCTGCATGCCTTTTAGTTTCATAAGATTATTGAATCTTACACATATTAATATGTTCACAGCAGTGACAAACATCTGTAGTAGCTCACACTGTAAAAACTGCAGCAGCCAAACAACAATATGATGATATAATTGAGATGCTTATTGAAACTCTTTAAATATACTGACTAGAAATCTCTAGAGTTTGAGTGTTTAACCTATTATCTTTCCTATTTAGTGCCACAAACTTCTGTGTTATAGCTTTGCTCAGGACTTGATGTTAATAATTAGCCTCAATCCTCAAACCAGCACTTAATCATCATGTAGATGCATGCCTCCAGTCAAGGCCACTGTGTACGGTACATACAAACCCTGATCGTTTTACCACATCATGCTCAGAAGAAGCACCAGCTTCCTCCACCTGTAATCTTTCGATTACATAATAAGAACTGATGAGAAAAAATAGAAACTACCCAGGATATTTTGTACTACCATTAAAACGACAGGTTTGTGAGATTTGGATTTGTTTTTTTCTGTCCAGAGCCTGACCTGACCTATGAACAGGCTTTTACTCTTCTTGTTGAGTTTGTTGTGGCCAGCAATTAACTGATAATTCAATAGAGCTTATAAATATAAAAATACAAAATGAATAAATACTACAATATGTAGGGAAAAATTTAGGAAAACTCTGGGTAGGGGAATTTGGGACTTGTTGTGGTAATGCTGGATTGTTGGTCGGTCTGGCACTTTTCTTCAGACTAAACTCTCTACACAACTATTGGGTGGAACACCATGACATTTTGACTTTCATGGTTCCCAAATTATGTATCCTACTGATTTTGTTGATCCCGACTTTTCCTCTTATGCCAAGATGAGGTTGACATTCATGGTTTTGATTTAAACGTTTTAACAAATTCATATTCCTCTGATCCCTTAACTTTCCATAAAGAACCTTTGAGCTTAACATTTTATTTTGGCTTATGACCAAATGGCAGCTGTATGCTGACATGAGCATTTAGCATCGCACACATCAATGCTTACATGCAGCCTTGCAAAGCAGCTATCATAGCTTTTTTTAAATGGGTCTGCACTGATTTGCATTTCCATTACCTTTTATAACGCACCATGCTATGCTGAGTCGTGCACAAGATGGACCATCTCCAGAGTGGGGCCAAAGTACGCCCAACCCAACTCCAGGAGAGCTGCCAGCCACAGCTGAATGGTGATGACCCCCCGCTTTCTTTCCCTCAAACAAGCATGTTTTTTGAGACTCAACTCACGTCTGTGCAGGAGACCAGAAAGAAAGACATTTTTAAGAGTCTCTGTGTTCAGCTCTCAGGATTTCTGTAGCTTATAATCTCTGTGGTTTGAAGTTCAGTTTCTCTACTCTGTCTCGCTTTGTACTTTCAGTATCTGCTTTATCTTTCATTTGACTTGTTAGGTTACTGCTGATGAAAATGTAACATTTTCTGATTTTATTAAACAAAATAACATTGTACGACAACATAATTATGAAGAATTTATAGGAAATGAAGTGTTTATTTGCTGTTTTACAGCCGCTTAACTTTAACTAATCTTGTCTTTGGTTAAAAGATGCACCTTCAAGCTAGGGCTGCAGCTATCGAATATTTTAGTAATCGAGTATTCTACTGAAAATTACATCGATTAATCGAGTAATCGGATAAAACATATTTTTGTTTAGTTAAAGAGCAATTATAAATATACATGAGAAAATAAGACATTTCACCTAATAATGAACCATTGGTTTCCTTTTTTAGACAATCAATGTCTTTATTTTTAGATGCACATTGTTTAAAAACCCTGAACTTACACCAGCTGACCAAATTCACTGCCTTCACTCAAAAAACTAAGGATCTTACCAAGAAATGTTCTTATTTCTAACCTAAAAATGTCATTACACCTGATAACACACATCACTTAAAAGGTTAGGTGTTTTTCCCACGTGTTTCAATTGAACTTTCATTTGTGTCAAGCACATTTTAAGTTCTAGTTAAGTTTTAAGTTAAAGTCTTGATAAGATTTTGAGTTTTTGCAGTGTTCAAAATAAAATTATGATACCTGCTGTATTGGAGCACATTAGGCACCAGTGCTACTTGATGTTTTATCCATCAGTGACTACTGAGCTAAAATTGACAACTACCCAGTTAGCTTTATTATGTTTTTATTTTTCACCCTCATCACTCTACAGCGCTGTGTTTTTACAGATTAAATAAAGCCTGTATGAAAGGCACGTTAGCCACGCATCGACAGTAGTCATAATTAATAGAAACCTAGTTCTCCGCAGGGCTAACGTTATGTTAGCAAGGTACAGTAATGTTAATCTCATTAATTAGCGCAACGTGTCCAGCTTGAAATGCTCCCACACTTTTGACATTTTCTGCCTTTTCTTTGTGCCTTTCTCTTCGCTTTTGTCGCCTTCTTCGTCGTTACCTCTACATCCATGGTTAAAACCGAACATATCCGCCGCCTCTTTCTTCTTCTTTTACGTGCGTGACGTCAGCGCGTTGTGCCGCATTAAAAGTAGTCCGGGCGAAATACCATGCTTTGAGCTGGCAAAATTAAACGATTCCTTGAGGCAGAGAAAATTCCTCGATCATTTTTTGTAATCGAGTTACTCGAATTATTCGAGGAATCGTTTCAGCCCTACTTCAAGCTGTTGTAATGGAGATACAAATCACTGCCGTGCTGGGCTGATGTGCAGAGTCAAACCAAGTCAAGCCAGCACATGTGTATTAAGTCCTTTTCAGACCTTTCCTTTTTTTACTAAGTAAAATAAGCCCTAGGTCATGTTCACTTGACGTCGATTACATCTTTTTTGCTGTGGTGGGTTTTATTTTTTGAAGCTAAATAACTTATTCACTAAATCATGTTGCACTTGATGTGAAAGTATGTACTAGAATCAAAATGTCTATCAAATTAACTGAACTTGTTAGGTCACATTGACACCTATACATCAAAACTGACCATGAACATGGAAAAACACAAACCAAACTCTGAAAAGAGCATTTTGACAGCATTCCATATCTGCAGATGAACACACCATTGTCTCACTGTGTCTTTGATGAAAGATAATTTTATATATATTTTTTTAAACTAAATGTTTTTGACTTGATTTCATTTATTATTCATTCCGTTCTTGTATATTTGCAAAAGACATTTTAGACCTGCAGGAGCTTTACGCTTTGATGTGGTTATGCAAGTGTAATAACCCTTATTTATTGGTGTTTGGGGTTTGTTTTGACTCTGCAGCACAGATGTACTGGTGTGTATCCAGCAGTGAAATTTATGGGCCTTGCCTGTCACTGTCTGGCAGTGTTTTGGTTTAGGAGGAGTGTTTGTCTGTCTGGGCACTGTTGTTTTCAACTGACAGGAGAGGTGAGATGTTGACTAGGAGTCAACACAGTCAACACAGTTTCTGATTATCTTGGAACATGGTGACATGCCCGGCAGACCGACCAACTCGTACCCCAACACACAAGTGTTTGCATTTAAAACACCACCACTGTGGTGCTCAAGATGAAAAAGTGAGCTCAGTGCCTACACTTTAAACTCACAGTTTGAAATGTTGGCAATAAAACAATGTAGTCTTGCTTTTCTGTTTATTTCCAAATGCATCTATTGTTAGCTTCAAGGTATACTGTTTGAAAACAGCAATAGTGCCCTTGTCATTCTAGTCACATACTGCTCCTTCTACTGTCACATACTGTTCTTAATGAAGAGGGAAAAGATGGGAAAATCAATTGGGTTGTCTGCACAAAGAATACAACAATTGCTGCTTGCAGATTCACAGATTTGTACCAAAACTAGAATTACCGCCTCATGGTTGTATACTTCCACCAACCAGTACAGTTGCAGTTTACATACATGTCTGTTCAAACTCATATAATGTATGAAGTGAAAAATTTTCATAAAAAGGTATTAAGTAGAGGTTTTTGCCAAATTAAAGTTATCAATATATTTGTATGTATGATGAAACATGCCATTCTCACTTATACTACTTTTACAGAAGAGTACAGAGGACTGACAGAGTGCAGAACATTATGATGTCACAGTGAAGCTGACCTTTTGGACACGAAACGTCTTAACTTCAGCATTTTATTCTATTACATGTTTGAAGTTCTGTCACAATCAGCATATGAATTCTTAAGTTAAAGCCAAAAAAAAAAAAAACATGTTTAGTGAGGTCACAGTGACAGTGACTTGTGACTTCCACAATCAAATCAGTTCATCTTTGAGTCAAAGTGACTCTTTGTATCAAATTTAAAGAAATTCGGTCAAAGCCATCCTGAGATATCATGTCAACAAGAATGGGATGGGCAGCAACCTTAAAACAAGATGACATAATGACATGATAAAGATGTGTGTATAATTTTCATGAGGGAAGCCAGACATGCAAATACTGAGAATCACTCACTCTTCTAATGTGAGAACAAGTGTGTTGACATCACTGTAACTGACCAAGCTGGACAGGTGTTTGGTTTTGATGTTAGGTAATTTGATATGGAACATTTGCAAAAAGCCTCAATGTACGGCAGCCACTGTTTTGTGGTAGTAGGTGAAATATCATAATTCAATTTATTCAGCAATTAGAGGTTAGATTCTCTTTCCTGTTTCGATACAATGTAATCTTTACACAAATTTACAATTAATAATTTACACCACAGTAAAATCTGATGAAGATCTAAAATTTCAGAGACAACATGCTTCATACTTCAAGAAATTACACCTGGGAGCTTTCCAGTGTAAACACAGTCTTCCCCTATTGACTATGGACCTGCTCCACCAGACCAGTTGGGACTAAAATGCCTCGGCTGCTTAGGGAGAGGAAACTTATGTTCATTTTTCTTCTTAACTCTGTCCAGGATGTAATTTAGTGACTTTCCAGCCACAAGCCCGGTGCTCTAACTTCCAGGTTACTGGGTTTATAGTACCTTACAGAACCAGTGATAGGTTTAGTCAAACCCCTAACTGATTCTTCAGTGTAATTTGCAAAAATAATGTAATTTAAAAAAATTGTGCTTTCATATTCCTATTCAAGGTTAGGTATGACCACCTTGAATTTGCTCTGTTGGTCATGGTGAATAGCAGAAGACTGTGTTTGTGCTGAAGAACTCCTTGGTGTAAATTTGTGGAGGTATGAAGCAAGCTTTTTTTGTAAAACATGGAAACATGTTTCCAACTTTTCTCATGAGGAATGGTGGTTTAAAAATAGTAAGAGGATTATGAAGAAACCCAATATGGCTTGCTTCAAAAAATCATATTTTTGATTTAAACCGCCATTGTGTAATGTTTTTCAGTCAAAATATCCATCTGCATGGCAGAGAATCAGAACTCCAGTCCTGTTACTTTTCCTTTTGAGAAATGTTGATATGGTTATGTTTAAGTTGACAGTGCCAAAAACATTTGTTCAAAAAAAGAATTAGTGCACCGGTACTGAAGCAAAACATATTTTTGGGATTTTTTTCACTTCAGATTCAACAACAGCCCAACAGCATCACACTTTGCTGGCATCTCGTCCAAGTGTTGCTCAGGGTTAAATAAATCAACAACACTCTTGCAGAGAGCTTTCCACAGCAACACCACCATCTTTATATTTCAAACATCCTTTCAATCATCTTTCACTGCAGCAACATGCAGACAGTTGCGTGTTCCAGCTTTAAACGGCAACATTACGGTCTTTCAGAGGCTGCAGCGGGCTCAGTTTTAAAGCTAGAGTGATTTTGGTATCATATAAAATTAGGTGACCTAAGGAATGAATTGGTACCAATCATGGAAGGGCAGTGAGTAAATGACACTCAAAGTTAGGTTAAATTTTGTAAAGGGAAAAATTAACATGATCATTTTCAAAACCCACATAGTCTTTGCATGCAGTATAAATTATTTTCATCTATTCTATTTGAGTTCCTGCCGATATTTAGAACCGATATTCAATTGCAGTAAAAATGAAACTTTTTGTGTCAAAATTTAGAATAGCACACCTGTGATTAGACTGAATAGTCTACTGTTTATTTATATACTTTTAAAGTCTACAGTAAAAAGATGAACACAGAGTGGAAGGATCTTCCAGCAGCATTTATGAATGTCTTGTGTGAGCATGAATTTTTCTTTGGTCTGTCTCAAAGTCTTTGTGTCATAATGTGGTATTTAGAAGGATTTCTGGCCATTTCTATTTATTCTCAAGTGGTCAATAATGATTAAATTCTGCTCCAAATCTGTGTAAAAAATGATAGCAACCCAGAAACTGATGCAACAACTTGGGACATGATATTTCATTTCATCATCCATCATTATGCACTCCAAACGTTAATAAGTGTCTAAAGAAAGAGTGCTAAAATACATCTCAAATTAATCTTCAGATTCCCTGCTTTCAGATGATTTATACTGCTTCTGTGTGGCATGTACTATTGACCTGCAGTCTCCCCCCTAAA
This sequence comes from Lutjanus erythropterus, assembly GCF_056507025.1. NCBI lineage: Eukaryota > Metazoa > Chordata > Actinopteri > Lutjaniformes > Lutjanidae > Lutjanus > Lutjanus erythropterus. The sequence goes on along the minus strand of NC_139321.1, from coordinate 32,498,516 downwards.
AATTCCCCGTCTCCCCCTAAAAATGAGCCTATAGGGAGGGGCAGAGTGAAAGAGGTTAAACTGTGTGAACTACTGGCAAACAAGAGGAAAAAGCCAGACTTGGCTTAATTGGGACTTTTCATCCCATGCTTTCTTTTAAAGCAGAGAATTACAATGTGTCAATACCGCAGCCTTGGGCCTTAATGCTTAGCTGTTGCTCCCACTTCCTCCCTCATCTGGATGTCCCTCTCGCTTCATCCAGACATGTCAACAGAACACACATGGAGAAAACCAAAACCTGCATTATCACAGTTTTCTTCTACTGTGGAAACACGTTTTGGCACTTTTGCAACCTGACAAAATTGGACCGCACCATGTCATGGCCGGGGCACCATATTTCAAGTCAAAATTTTGAAGAGTGAAACCTGCACTAAAGCATAACACTACTGTGCTGGAAAACTGATCTCTCATTTAATGTTTTTTTCTTTCTTTTCCCTTTTTTTTGTTTGCGAAGGGGCCCTGTAAATCATGTCCTTTATACCTCCGGCCGGGGGTTCACCGCCTCACTGCAGGGTGGGAGGAGAGCATGATGGGAAAAACATGATGGGATCTCACTTTAGTGGGTCAGAGAGAGAGAGACAGAGGAAGAAAAAGGGCAAAGAGAGTGAGGGGTTGTGAAGGAGGTAAGAAGGTCTGTCTACACTGGATGAGAGACAGACACAGACACAGTAGGGGGTAAAATATTGAAATATAGTCAGACTGAGAGAGAGAAATAAAGACAGAGGAATATGAAGACATAAAACCACAGCAATAGCAATAAAAATCAGACTCTCTTAAAAAAAAAAAAAAAACCAACCAGCAAGGATGAGACTGATTCCACACTGAGTATAAAAAACAATTGAATTGAACTGAAATCAATAAAAAAGCGTAAATGACAGAAATGACACTCTTCATGTATTAGTGTAGGGAAAGAAAAAAAAAGGAAGGCAGATATTTTAATAATATTTTGAAGATAATATAATGCACTTTTGTGTGCAAACATTTTTTATCAAAAAAAAATCTACTGTGCAATATTTTGGACTTATTTATACTTTAACTGGCCAACATTTTTTCTATTCAGCTGATTTTCTACAAATAAGATCATGTCACTGGAAAACACAGACTAATAAATGTTGCTTCTTAACCTGTGACCAAGCCTCATTAAACCCAACTGAGAGCTCCTTTTTTAAGGGGACCATCAGAGAAAGTACTGTGACTGGGGACCCAACCACCTTTGAAAGCTGCACTAGACTAAAGTTTTAGGTAAAATGGAGGAGATGACCACACTGTTTACAGTAAGATAATTAGTCTCTGTTCATGTTGACTGTTGAAAGTTACATCATGAAAGTAAAGAGAGGAGGGATGCAAAGGAAAGAATCGACCTCTCTGGTGATTATTGTCAGTATTGACACACAAACTGATTTGCACTTCCATTACCACTTCTATAGCGCCACCCCGGACTCAAAATGGACCAACTCTGGAGCAGGGCCGAAGCAAGCCTGTCCTAGCAGGACGCGGTCACATCTCGCAGACTGCGGCCAAACCACAACGACCCTCCTTTCTCCCCCTCAAACGAGTGAGGGTTGTGATACTGAGCTTGTGTGTGCAGGAGAGCAGAGAGAAAGATGTTTTTTAAAGTCAAAGCTCAACTCTCAGTATTTCTGTAGCTTCAAACTGAATCTCTGTGCTTTGAAATGTAGTTTATGTCCTCTGCTACTGTTTGCACTCTCAAGTATCTGCTTTATTACACACAGCAGATGTCTGTCGGTCTTTGCTCACTGACGATTGCCACAGTAAACTGTTGCATGCGGGCAGGAAGAGCATGCTGGTCGTATGCTATGAGGGGTTAATGGCAGATAAAACAAAACCTAACTCAGATGAGACTGAAGAATCAACTCTTTTTAGGCTTTCTAACTACTACAGCTTTAAGTAAAATGCTCTTTGTTGTTGTTTTCAGTTTAAAAAAACATGGATAATGCCTGTTTTTCTTTTTTGTTTATTATTATATTAAAATGAATATCTTTGGGTTTTGCACTGATAATAGAAGACATTTAAAGGCATACTGATTCTCCAGTTCAGTGAAGAGCTGACAGTCATTAGTTATTAAATTAATATGCATCACAGCTCTTTTTGAATTTGAGGTCCAGTATTTTTCTGATCAGGCATCTGTCATGGAGTCTATTAACTAGGGTGCAAATGGACTAACTTTAAAATATACCGCTACTATCATCATTCTAAAATTTTTCAGGATTATTAGGGAGTAAAATATTGAATATTAATAAGTAAGTCTTATATATGAGATTTTAAGATGTATTTAAAGTAAATTAATTGTTATATAATTGAATAATAAAATATAATCATTAGATTAATTGACAGATTAATTGATTAATAAAAAAAAATGTTATTTGATAAAGCTACTAAAATAGTTTGCACATGGCAAGTAAGAAATGACTTTTGGCGAGTAGATTTTTGACCTACCTTCCCAAGCAGGCAAGTAAATACAACATTAATGTTGAACTACTTACCCTGCTCAAGCCCTCTAAGAAGACAAAGGAAAACATCAGGAAAAATGGGTTAACTCTTAGCATTTCTGCTCCAGTAGCCTATTTTCCCAAAGTGAAATCTGGCACACAGTGATGGCTCACTCACCACAGATCTTTTGCAGTTCTCCTCCACATGACCCCTTCACTACCACTTGGATGCTGCCTATGTGCAAATCTGATCTATGCAGCTTTTTAAATCCTTTCTGCTAAAACAGAACAATACAACCCAGGTGCCAACTGCTTAGCAAATCGCCATGAAAGACAGAAGAACAACTGAGAGGAAGCGAGAATAGCAAACTCAGCAGCTGTGATTTTCTAAAGTTGAATTTATATGCGTTGTGTTTTAATACTCTGCGGTCATCTAATACCCAGACCAGAGCTGTTCATCCATAATTCTCAGATATAAATTTGGTCTTGACATCTAATATTGGCTTGTATGACTGTGGTGGGTTTTGATGATTGATGGCACAAACATTCAACAAAGTCAGTTACAATACCAGCAGTCTGTTTCTGTGGAGTTCTGTGGAGGACTCAGACAATGCATCATCACAGGGTTGAGGCAGGTCAGTCAGTTTATGTGACTGAATTAAAATAAGCCAATATTTAGGCATATATGGGTAAAACCAGTAGTACCTCTACCATGGAAGTACAAATAAATTATTGAACAAAGAAGCACAACAGCGAGCAGAAACGTTCTACTTGCATAAAGACTAGCATAGCTTCAGCTAGGGTGCCACATTGAAGAGATTCTCCCACCACGTCCACACTTTCACATTATAATGGCAGCGTCCATCATCTGACTAATCATCGATAAGACACTTAGATGGTGGGGGCAGCGTCAAGTAATGTAATCGGTATAAACACTATGTAACACAGGTGCGGCAAGCCTAGCTTCAGCCAAACCAGAGTGAGCCATGTGCTGCATAGATATACAATATCACCTGCAGCTTCCATTATAGGGAACACACACACACACACACACACACACACACACACACACACACACACACACACACACACACACACACACACAATTTATCCAAAAGTGCAAATGAATGCACGTGCACACAGATTGCTCCCACACAGTGAAGGAAATTATTCGCGGAAATCAGGGGTGATTATTGCTCTAACAAGGCCCCAGGGATACACTCAGTGCAGGTTAGGGGAGAGAACAGTGTAAAAAAGGCTGGATGTTAAGACCAGGTGTCAGTGAAAAGAGTTGTGCATGTGTGTGTGTCTGTTCGTGTATGAGGGAAAGTAAGAGAAACACAGAGGGCTGATTTATGATATATGGCATGTGACTGATTGTTTTTCATTTTTGAGTCCATGTGTGCATATCTGTTTATCAGTATTTCCAGTGGTCAGTGCTGAACCTCTGTTAAACAAAGCCAAAGAGAAAAAACAATGACCTCACACCATCACCATAGCAACGCTGACCATTACCCTGACAGCACTAAACTGTGTTGTTTTGTTTACAGGCTTTCCGGTCCATCGGGCTGACATATGGTGGCCCCACGGCACCCTTCAGCATCTTGACGTTCACCCGGTCACTGAAGTCAATGTGCTCAGCCTTACTTCCTACTTTCTGTTAGAAAGTTCAATGATGTTACTTGGCAACAAAGCCAATTTCAGCTTGTAAACGAGTTTTGGATGATATTTTGCAGCAATGAAAGTTTGTGCCTGCATATAAAAAGGATTGAATCTGTTTCACAACCTGTACTGATATGAAGCACCAGAGAGGGTAGTGGGTGCAGCCAAGGACAAGTATTGGACTGGCTCAGGTTTTGAGCATGCAAGAAATACCATGAGCAGCACTCAACAGCAGCATTAGTGAATGATAACAGAAGTTATCAACATATGATTTCCAGTGTTGTCTTCACTTAGAGCTTATTTTTACAGAGGAATACAGAGGACTGATAGAGAGCTTGAAGGGTTTTTGCTGAACGTTATGATGTCACAGTGAAATTGACCTTTGGCCTTTTGGATATAAAATATTAGAAATCAATCATTTTATCCTGTTAGACATCTGTGTGAAATTTAGTGCACAAATTGTTGAGTTTTGGCCAGTGACCTTGACCTCTAACCACTAAATTCCTCTAAGTTCATCCTTGAGTCCAACTAGACATTTCTGCCAGATACAATGAAATTGCCTCAAGGCGTTCTTGAGATATATTGTTCATAAGATTAGAACTACATACAGTATATATGGACAGATGGATGTATGCATGGATGGATGGACAGATGGACATATGTTAGGGTAGTTAGGTAGTTAGGTAATATGGCTTATAAATAATATCTCAATATTTTTAGGCTATTCTGTATATGCCATTCCATTCCGTTACATACAACCCCAGCTCCAAATAATTTGGGTCACTGTGTAAACCACAAATAAAAAAAGAATGCAATGATTTACAAAAACTTCAACCTGTATTCATTTGAATACATTACAAAGATACAATAGTTAATGTTTAAACTGATTAACTTCATTGTTTTTGTAAATATACATTCATTTTGAATTTGATGCCTACAACATGTGTTAAAAAATTTGGGAGAGGGGCATGTTCACCACTGTGTTATCTCACCTCTTCTTTTAACACTCAGTAATGTTTTTCAAGATAGTGGGCATGCAGATGCAGCAGTTTGGCTCTCTGCTCAGAGAGAAAACATTCATAATTTCATTGTATAATGACACTAAAGATCTTTCTGATTGTGATTCTAAGCATTTGGGAACTGAAGACAGCAATTGTTGTTGATGTAAAAGTGAAACTCTTACCCATTCTTGCTTGATATATGACTTCAGTTGATCAACAGCCTCTGTTGTCGTATTTTTCATAATTCACCACACATTTTCAAAGGGAGACCCGTTTGGACTGCAGGCAGGCCAGTCTAGTACTCAAATACTTTGGGGTCACACTGTTGTAATACATGCTGAATGTGGCCAGGCATGTTTTTTGTTAATATGAGGCGTCTCTGAAGAAGACATCATCTGGATGGCAGCACATGTTGCTCTCAAACATGTATGTACCTTTCAGCATTAATGGAGTCTTCACAGTTGAGACAGTCAGCCATGATGCCATGGGCACTAACACATCCCCACACCATCACAGAAGCTGGCTTTTGAAAACAACACTGGTAACAAAAACCTAACTGACAGCAAGGTAAATTGCTGAAAATATTCTAAATATAGCAAACACCTAAACTAATATTGTTTATTGTTTAGGTGGCTAAAATACATTTTTTCTGACTCTGTCCACAGCAGTTTGTTGCTTAGCTTCTGACACTGCTGACTGCCATCTACTGTGATAATACACTGACTATGTATAAGTACCTCATACAACTCCGCTTCAAAAATCCAAACTATCCCTTTTAGACCCTGGTTTAAACACACTAGCAAGCCACTTTGACAGCCAGGTTTATTCTACCCACAAATCATTATTATTACCACTGACATATATAGGTTGTTGGCAGTAATCCCAGCTTCTCAACACAATACAGTATGTGCCCACAGTATCAACTCCCAGCACAGTTGCAGCAGACACGTGCCCAACTTGCCTCTTTGGCCCCGGGCTCTCGTGGTGTTTCCTGACCTATATTCTCTGAGACTCTCCTCTTCCTGGGTATTTACTGCTTCCTTTCAAACAACAGATGACTGGTCGATTTCCTACACAAACACATCTCAGACTGGTGCCAGCGTGTTTTTAAATCAAGACCAGCAGTCACTTTCCTAGTCATATGCTGAAAACATAGAGCAAAAATAGGCCATTGTTCACCTGTGATGTCCATCGCCACAGCAATAGAAGAGGCAATAATAGCATAAATTGAGCCCATACACAATAGTCTCTCACTTTTGTCTCTAGTTTGACAAGAATTCAGGGGACTATGGAGAAAACTGTGGTAAAGTGAGACTTCAGGATTATAAATTGAAATTTCATTCACATTCAGACAGCAAGGTATCAAACATTTTTATACATTTTTTATATTTAGGCTGCAGAATGACCTACAAATGCCACTAATGGAAAACAGAATAAACATACACATAAGATCTGTGTGATATGATCAAAAAATAAAGCATATGCAGTGTTTCCTCTAGGATTTTTTTCAGCAGCGGGGGCAGGCGTTCCGTTTCTCTTCTTAGAGAAATATTTCAATAAACTCATCTGAAAAATGCAGTCAGTTGTTACATAATGGTGTGTAGATATTAACGTTAGCCTAATACTATCAATTAGTTTACTCACGTTAGCGACACTGAGTTGGCCGCCACTCCTAAATGAATGTAGAAGAAACACTGATATGAGAGTAAGTGGATCTTGAGTTGAGATCAAGGTCAAGAATGAATTTCTAGGTGAAAGTTCCAGAAGAAGTGTGTGTGGTAACTACTACTAACTATTTCTTCCACTTATAAATAGGGCTGCAACTATTGATTATTTTCACTATTGCTTATTTTGAAGATTAATCATTTGGGTCAATCATGGGTTAATCATGGGTCTTCTGCAGGGGGTCCACAACCCCAAGGTAGTCCTCAAAATTACTGAAGGTGTCCACTAATTTTACATTATAATTTTGATGTTCACTGAAAAATATAATAAATAATAATATAAAAATTGTGATGATGTGATAGTTATTGAGGTATGTACCAAATAAACACATTTTTGTTCATCTGGAGATTTTTAGGCAATGTTATCAATGCAGTACTACAGTCCATCCTCATAATGTTTTGTCACAGGTTTCCTGTTTCAAAAAATTGCTTTTTGGTTATGGCTCTGTGATTTGGATACTGCATTTGGCCATACTGCCATCTTATTGCAATTGTGATGAATTAAATAGCTCTAATATATATAATTTTATTTTTTTTCAAAATGTAAAGTATCTATGAAAATGCACATTAGTATGAATCCAACATGTTATTAGCAACGATTTGCTGATTGATGATTGATTCAAAGAAAAAACAAACAAAACATTTCATTTGCACACCACTGACAAAACTACCTAGTCCACTAAACCACTGTGCAGCACCTATCCATAATGCTAAACTAGACAGTAAAGTATTATTGAAACTTGTCAGCCAATTAGCTTATAGCTAGCAGCTACAGGTGAGAGCAACAAAACAAGACCCGAAAATATTCAATGCAATATATGCAGTAGGGGTTCCTGCTCCATGTCTCTGTTAGCTAAGGGCTACTTGGCCTAAAAAACATTAAAGACCCCTGGTTTAGTCTATAAAATTGTCCATCCAATAGTCCAAAACCCATTTCTTCTATCATAAATAAAAAAGAAAAGCAGCATATATCCTTACATTTAAGAAGTTGGGACCAGCAAACAAAAAATATTTTTGCTTCAAAAAAGACTGAAACTGTTTGTTTCGATTATCAAAATAATTCAATTTCTTTTGATTAACTGATCAATTAATCAACAAATCATTGCAGCTCAACTAACATGATATTGATACTTTATCAATTCCTGTGGAATAATTCAGCTGTCTGGGGAAGTCAAAGGTCAGAGGCTTGATCCAGGACACTGCAGCAGTGTGGATGTCTGCAGACAGGAATATAAACAATGATCTTTCTAGTGAATATGGCACTCTGTTGCCTTGTAAGGTGTGATAATATACAAATTCATGTTGACTGAGGACATACATACATGTGAATCTACCTTGTGAATTAAGACTGCAGTAGTCTGTGTCCCAAGGACCAAAACTGCAAACCACCCACCTAAGCCACATTGCTCATGCTCCTTCTTCCTCTCATGCTACCCACGATAAAACTGAATACAGTACAGCACTGTTCAGTGTGTTCAAGAGTTATGATGGTGGTGATGATGAGTTAACTTTCCCTTTTCAAATGCCACTGACTGAAAGCAGACTGGAATCTAAAGTCCAAATAATAAATCCTGGAACTTGAGAGAGGTTGAGTGAGAGCAGTTGGTCTGTGTGTGTGTGCGTGTGTGTAGGTGTGTTAGTTTGTATTTTTAAGAAACGTGACCATATGGAAATCATTAGATGTGGGCTGATTCAGCATCCTGGCACATTTGTGTGTTTGCACGCGAGTATGTGGAGTGTTGTCTGCCACCTCCAGGTTCAGTAAGTCAAGCACCACGCCCCCGACCTCCATACACCCACACACATACACACGCACACATTTCTACAACCTGGCTGAGAGGCTTAAGACACACAACACAGGATCCAGGAGAAAACAGCAGCTGTTATCATGGCTACCTGTGGGGTGCGGTAGCCACACATCACACACTGAAAAACACTCTATGAGACACTGCATTGTCTGTTCATGTGTCCAGTTAAAACCAGAGTTTTCTACCATGAAAGTGTTTATTTGTGGAAAATGTGTGAAAGTGTGTGACATGTGACATTACATCTGAAAAAACGATAATGTGTTAATTATGTGTTGATAATTGAGTGCAATACGTATTGAATCACTTTGAACGTAAAAGTGAAGTATGACATTTTGTTGTAGTTACAGTTGTAAAAAAGTAAAAAGTTTTGCTTATTTTTACTTTAAAATACGACTGCCTAAACACCCTTCATCACAAGATGAGGCTGCAAAAAGAATGGGTGGATGGATGGATGGATGGATGGATGGATGGATGGATGGATGGATGGATGGATGGATAGACATCTTAAACAGATCCATTGTACTTCACATGCGTAACATAAAACAATACATGTGCTCATAGTTTAAGGCATATTTACTATGATCTGTTGACACAAACTAATAGCTGCTGACTTCACATTGCTAATTCATTCTATTACTCTGTCTTCACCACTAAAGCCTGACCAACTACAGTAACCTTAAAAGCTCAAAACCCAAGTATCAATACAGTACCAAATAGGGAGATAAGTGTATCATTTCAGCCCTACTAAACTGTCTCCTAAACACCAGTGAGCGACCACTCCATCCAAAAGAATCACCAGAAACTTCAATGCAAGTGTAACCCCACTGGCACATCACCCATTGGTTTTAAGCCTTGAGTTTGGCGTTACGGCCATCCCCATCCTGGCTTTTTTACTCATTTGCAACTGGATTTGCGAGTTCCACTTTCTACAATGTGAGTTGTTTGATCGTTTTATCTTATTTCCATCATTATAAACTGAATATCTTGGGGTGGTGGTTTGGACTGTCAGACAAAAGAAGCAATTGTTAGACACAAAATAATCAACCAGTCGATAAGGAAAACAAATACTAGTTACAGGCCTAACTGCATTCAAATGTGAGCATGATTTTTACAAGACACTGATGGAATGACTGAGCTACTGCCTGGAAAATAATAATAAAAAATATGTGGTGCAGTTTAGAAATGCTGAAGTATACAGAATTTGAAGTAAACTGATTGGGTTTTGGAAAATCGAAGTTAATTAGAATTACACACACCTAATGTAGGCTGTTGCAAAAAAACTGTTTTGAGGGTATGAGATTTCTGCAAAGCCCTGACCCAGTGCCACCAAACACATTGCCTCTTTGTGTCTTAAAGCCCATAATTCCTCGACATTTTGTTGGATAATGACTCAACTTGCCTGACTTCACGAGGCCCTGAAAAACACATCAAAGGAGTTATGCAAATTGACTGTGACACAGGCAATATAACTTCCTACATGAGTTAAAAAGCAGTGCTGAGATTGGATCTAGCAGCTCAGCTGCAATTCAAAAACCCGACTAGGAGACATTTAGAGACTTCTAGAAATACATTATTAGTCTCATTAGTCATATTTGTAGATATAGAGACCTACAGTATCACACTGTTAAATGACACTCTACCCACAGAGTTGCACGGGACCACTGGCTGAGCACCCAGAACTGCTGAACACATTAGCTAGTTAATGGGCTACTTAAAAAGAGTAGGAGAGAGAAGAGGGGGACAGCAGAGGAGGGAGAGCCAAAGTCAAAGGGCATGCAGGGGGCAGGGAAGTCATTGACAAGCAGATAGAAAGTACTGAAAGAAAAGTGAAGCAAGTTGAAGAGGGGAGTGGAGCAAGAGAGGGAAGGAGGAGGAAGAAAAGGGAGAAAGGGGGGAAAGAGGGAGAGGAGAGTGTGGGGTGAACCTCCTCAAAGACATAAATAGCCCAAAGAGGACTTGGAGCCTCGCAGTCACTCTTCCCGACAGCCACCATCCATCGCACTCCTCTCCCCTTCTCCTCACCACCAGCCCTCCTCTCCACTCATCTGCTGCACCTTCATTCATCTGGAATCCTGAGCGCAATCAGTGAGTAGTTTCTGCACCACATTTTCATCCTGTCACCACATGACAGAGCAGAGATGATGACATTCATCAGTCTGCACAAATGAGTGGAAATGACAGCTGTATTTCAGAGGGCTACCAAGTATGCATGTGCAATTATAGGCAATTATTTCTATAACAGTGGAATTGTATGCAATCTTATTTAAACAAAAACAGATTCAGATAAAGTAAGTAAAGAAGGTGACATGGAAGTGTGCATGTAACAGATTTTATATGGATGCAATGCATTATATTTAGGAAGAATTAATCTTGCAGACAAACACATCCTGTTCTATTTTTGTGAGAATATCAAAATTCTAATAGTATCCACTTTCATTTAATCAAAACTTAAAGATTAAGAACAATTATTTTGTAAGACTAGTAAGCCTAACATGTATAACTCTGCATTAAGTAGAAATTAATATATTAAAGAGTCCAAGTGATTAAGCAATATACTTAAACTGCATATGTTTTCTGTTCATGCTCTTAAAAGCAAGGATATGCTTCATAGAAAATTAATGCATGTCCCACTGGGGACCACTTAGCAGCAGGACTCTTTGTTAATCAAGGACCGTCCACACACATATTCATGAGAGGGTTTTTAATGATGCCACTAAAAGAAAATTACTTGAAAGAGGAGACACACATCATTCAAGAGTCATTGAAAGAGTTCAGTGAGGTTGCAGGATGAGTGCCATGTTGCCGCTCCCTCTGGAGCATTAAAATACAGGTTAGTGAGGATGATATGATGAGGTAGCCAAAGTTATGAAAGTCAGCTGGAACAGCTCTATTCTATTAAATAATACATCTGTGGCAGGAATGTAGAGCTCTCCAGGCTGTAACTACAACAACAACGAAGACCAAACTTTCACAATTTGCATCTAAATTAATAAAAGAGCTCCCTCTGACATTCCTACACAGCTTAACTGAGTTTACCAGTCTAAACAGAGGAAAATCAGTGGAGAACATGATTAAATGAAAGATTTTCCCTCTGACTCACATGCCCCACTTGTTAAACCCAACACTGATGCTGCAGCCAGATGCTCTGCCCTTTCAACAATTCTCCTTGTCAGTCTGGTCATGCAACAGATCTGACTGGAAAAGGACAACTGCAAGCAGAGATGCCAAAATAAATAATGAAAAGCAACTGTAAATCAGATTACAGCAAAACTTTAAAAGAGTAGTGATCATGTACAAAAAAGGTAAAGAAATTGTTTTTGCCAGTATAAAATTGATTGAATCCTGTTAATAAAGACACTTATTAGACAACTGCCCTAAATCAGACCTCCTGTAGCAAAGAAAGCATGACAAAGTGTCTAACGTGGTGATTACACCTGCACACAATTGCAGCTCAATAACGCAGCTCGATAGAAACACTAAAAATGACATTAATGTCGTCTCCTCTCTTTGACCTCAATTTTATTTATCTCCTTCAGGTCCCTCGTTATCATGGACACCACAAGGAACACCATCTCCATTTCTGAAGCACTCTACCACCTGACAGTCATGATGTTGATGTTAGGCCAAGGTGTTCACTCGATGCCTGTTCCTACTGACATCCCCATGTGCACAGCCTCAGAAACTGCCCAGTACCGACTAACATTTACTGGCAAGTGGACCCAGGCAGCTTTCCCTAAACAGTATCCTGTCTACCGTCCCCCTGCACAGTGGTCAAACATGATTGGTAAGTGGACAGCAAAAGGCATTCTTATTCGTCAGTACTGGCAGAAGACGTTGAACTAGGGCTGAACAATTTTGAAAAAAAAAATCTAATCTAATTGTGATTATTTTGACTGACATTACAATTGTGATATTATCTGCGATATTAAAGTAATGATAAGTTTTACATCATTATTCTTATTTTGACTGAAAAACATGTTAAAATGACTATGGTCAGATGTTTTTTGTAGGAATCTGTACCAAATTAAGATGCTTTTTAAGTCTGTGGAATCAAGACATGTCTGCCTTCCGACATTCATTCATTTAATAGTTTTTTGACACATATTTCACCTTTAGGAAAATTGCACCTCCTGCTATTTGAAAATTGCAGAAAGACATATTGAAATTTCAATAAAATTTCAATTAATTGTGCAGCCTTACATGGAACAGTATACTGATTGAATGAGTAACAGGAAGCTAAAGCAGAAAACTACATACAGAGAAATCCATAAAAGAAGAAAGTCCTGATTGGTTGGTAGACATGAAGTAAATGACAACAATGTCTCCCATTGAATGCCACTCAGGGTCTGACAATTGACTTATATTGGAAATAGCGTGACCACTACCCAAAAGTAAAGCCAAAGCATCTCAATCACCCCCTGGTGGCTGGCTGCAGTAAAGGTCATAAATCCTGCCTCTCCAGTCTTAGATAGGACATGGGCCAAACTAAAACATCAAAGAACACATCAAATAGAGTTTTCCCAAAGATGGTTTCTGTCATTTTAGTCAGATCTTATCCAGTTAAATAAATATGCTATAAAGAGCAGGTTGACAGCCCTGTGCCCAATTCAGTCCACCAAGTGTATGAGCTGGGACTCAAAAGCACCAAGCTCCAACAGTAATCAGTACTGTGCAGACTCTGGCTCCAAATTATGTCACCAGTGCATGATGGTAAAACTCGTACCCTGGATGTTTTTGTTTCAGTTTTGTCCGGGGAGAGGAAGTAGAGTTGTACTGCCCATCCCCATACTATGAGCTTTTACCAACACAATGTTACTGTTCCACAAACATCCCAATTCCTTAGCACCTTTTAGTTCATCATTATACAAAACTGAAGTAAAAAGTACTAGTGCTAGTGATAAAAAACAAAACAACAATAAAAATTTTGGAGTGAATGGAAGCAGGAGTTTAAGTGGCGAGAATATGACACATCTAAAGACATAACTGTGCCACCAGTTTCCTGAACTAGCCAAGAAGTAAAGCTTGTTTTTTCATCATAAACACTGCCTTCAGCAAAGGCCAATTAATGGGAAAGTGTCACAGTTAAGGAGAACTGTTTTAAGCATTAAATTGCACCGTTTCTGTATTGGTTTTACATAAGTTAACATTTGGGTCACCAAATATGTGCTTCTGAGAAATGTACACCAAGTTTAGAGGCTGGTCACCTGTGGGGACAGTGGTTAAAAATATTTTTATCTATTCGTGCCACTGATTTAATTAACTAACACATCTTGATTAGTATAAACAAATAAGACATAACCTACTTTTTATATACATACAGTATATAAACTGAAACTATAAACTATATAAACCTGTCCTTTCCCTCCCTCTCAACTTATAGGGGTGACACACAGCTCCGACTACCACATCTGGCAGCGTAATGAGTTTGCCAGCAATGGAGTGAGGGAGTTTGCGGAGAAAGGCGAAGCCTGGACACTTATGAAGGAAGTTGAAGCGGCCGGCGAACGCATTCAGAGTGTTTATGGGATCCTCTCTGCTCCCGCTGTTGTGGGAGGCACAGGCCAGATGAACACAGAGTTCGAGGTCTTCGCCAGGCACTCCTATGTAAGTCACTCAACACCTGGTTTCCCTCCGTCTGGGTCAGGGCATTGAGTACATCAGAGGCCTTTTTCTGATGGGTCAATAAACGGTACATAGCAAGGTGGTGTGAGGTGGTACGATGCTATCCTTAGCCTCAGTCAGCAGAGAAGAGCTAAAGAATATCTTAAAATGTTATCAATCGCAGCTCTTGTTAAGACCAAGGCTATTTTTTGTTAGCTTCATGTGTGGTTTTAGCAATAACTCTTGTCAGATATAATTTTGCTATCAAAAGACAGACTTACAATCTCATTATAGATATGCAGATTTCCAGTTTGACCATATTATAAACTGGTTATTTAGAAGTGAAAATGGAAATGTGCAAGAGTTACTGCCCTAACTGTCAGGTCCTAACTGGTATAAATATTATACTTACTTATTATACTTACTGTAATTGATCAGTGCAGCATTATAATGGACATTATGGTTGCAGTTCATCCATTTAAGTGTTTTACATTAGATAAACTAGATCAGGACTGTGGTTCCCAATTTGAGCTGTTGTGAATTTCCACTGAGGCTGTTGCATAACCCATGACTGTAAGTAACAACAGCCAGAACTATAAAAATAAGATCACAGTTGTAAAAAACCTAAAATTACCTTAAATTAAAAGTTCATGTCCCAAGTGTCATTTCCACCAAGTTATAAGTTGTCATACTATTTCTAATTGCTGATCATAAAAATGCATTAGATAATGAGAAAGAGCTGCATTGTGCCCTTTTAACTTGGTTGATGCAGCAAAACAGTTAATGCTGCTATAAAACAAGCCAGACTTTTCTTTCCATAGACTGCAGCCTAAAGAGAGCTTCTGAAATTTATGTGTGATGCGTAGCTGGGTAGGTCATAACTTTCCGAACACATCTGAACAAACACAATGTTAGGCTTGGACAACAGAAGGTCTGTCTTGGAGGTGAGAGAAATGGAAAAAAGCCAGTTGGAGACAGAAGATACTCACCAACTCAAAACAAACTGTACTCTGGAAGTGAAATAATACCACATGTTAAGAGACATGTGAGACATGTAGACTACTAATTCCCAGTATGATGATACACACTTCTAATTTAACTTTAATTATAGCACAGTGAAAAACACTCTCATAGAATATACATAATCCATATGGATGATTTAAAGGGCAACTTCACCAATTTTACACATCATACGTGAAAAAAGTTATGTAAAGCCTTTTGTGGTTCCGGAGGGATGATGTCATTTGAGTTGAGTGGGACGGGCCTGAAGACTACAAGTCTGAAAATTAAATTTAAATCTGTGGTTGTGAAGTTGGAAACCAGTTAGCCTACCAGACTCTGTAATCCTTATTTCAGCTTGAGGCTAGTAGCTCAAGGACACATTAGCAACTATTAGTATAATGCACCCAAACCAAACAATTGGTAGTTGGGTTGCATTGCGGGTAATGTAGGTGCCAAAATTTAACACAAAAGAGGAATGGAGGAATACATGGAATACACAATATCTCTGGTTCTGCTGCATCAATTACAATAGCTTACTAAATATAATTGGAATTCAACTCAGACCACAAAAACCTACTTGTTTCTTCGTGGCTTTAACCCACTGACCAACTGTCACAGCATGAGGTAGAACAGTTATCCAATGGCAAACACTGGGGCAAATTCATATATGATGACATAAAATAACAATCCTTTTCCATTCTGTTTCCCACCCACGTCCTTCTCCTCTCTTCTTATCTCCATCGCTCTCTGACCCACCTCCTCATTTCCCTCTCTTTCTCTTTTTTGTCTCTCTACACTCTACCTCCTTCCCCACGCTCTACTTCCTGCTCTCTATGTGCAGCTGTCGTTTATCGTGCGAATCGTTCCAAGTCCAGACTGGTTTGTGGGTGTGGATAGTGTTGACCTGTGTGACGGTGACCACTGGAAAGAGAATGTATCACTGGAGCTTTTCCCATATGATGCAGGAACTGACAGCGGGTTCACTTTCTCCTCTCCCAACTTCGAGACCATTCCACAGGACAAAATCACACAGGTGTGTCAGCTGGTGCAGAGCACAACATCGACCAGTCTACAGACAAAAATCATGAATTGTGTGAACAGGGACATAAGCTTAACATTGCTTGATAAAACCAGAGTTCACAACAGAACATAAAACAAAGGCCTTGAAGGTTTTAATGGCATTAGAGTGGACATTTTACACTATTACGCTAATTATCACCAGATAATAATTGGCATGATCACTGTAGTACCTTATATACTGACCTAAAAATACTCAATTAAAGATGTCACTATAAAAGCTGGTGCTTCTTTTCACTTCCTATGAATCAATATATATTCACTATTATTACTTTTATATATATTATCATACATACATTTACTATTTCCCCTCCACAGATCACATCTTCCTTCCCTAGCCACCCTGCCAACTCCTTTTACTACCCCCGCCTAAAGCACCTGCCACCCATTGCCAAGGTAACACTGACCAAGATAAAGAAGACCAATCAGATCATCAGCCTGCCTGTGGAGCCCACCCAGTCCAACCAACTGCCAACAGGAAACGAAATTGAAGACACGCTCATAAGTAAGTTTGAGAACAAATACTAGCTAAATATAATGTGATGAATTACTGATCCCACCCAGTAAAAGACAATGTAGTTATTACTCTACACTCATTTTAACGCACAGATGTGTGGATTAAGTCTTGTGTTAAAACAGCACTGGAGACTACATATTACCAATTACAGCAGACATTTTTACAAGAAAAGATACTCACAATCTTGATCTTTAATGTCAGATCTTGAGATCTTCTCCAAACTGAATACTTCGAAGGTTGTTTCATTAAGTTTCTAGTTGTGAGATCTATCAAACATCCCCCACACTGACCTCAACAACTGTAGCTGCAGTACACAGACGTGTTGGAATGTAATGCTAAATTTATGTATACGAGTCAAGGCTATCTTATTTTAGCCAGGAGTGGGAGTAGTGCATTTCAAGGCTTATCAAAAACCAAAACATCACACAACAGTTTATAATACTAACAGACTAGATTTTACAAGTTTTATGATGGCAACAATCTTAGATTTTTTCACAATGTTTGTGAGGTAAACAGCAGAAATATAAAATGACCCACCAGGAATGATCGCTTCCATTTATTGTTTGGCCAATGCAGCACCTTGACGATGCACAGTTACAGTAATGTTTTTAAGAGTGGGTCCCCACTTGTTTGTTTCCTGAGTGTGCAGGCAATGCTAGACATACTGGCCGGTTATGGCCGGTTTCACACTATTATTTAACGGTTTTATTCAGAGAAGCATAACAAATGCACCAGGAAAGGCAGGGAAGAAGACTCCAAGCATAAACAATATTAAATATTTAAAAAAAAAACAAAAAAAAAACGTCTTTTCAGAAATAAGCAAATGAAAAAAAAATGCATTCAACAGGATTTGTTAGACTTATAGGATTCATGTAATTCATTTTGACAAAAGAGAGATCCCACAAGGTAATTTTAAGCACTATGCAAAAATGTCTTGTAGCAAAACTAAAATATGGTTGTTTTACAAATATAATCTATTAAAACATATGCTATACATAGACAGCACAACATGCTGAAATGTGGATTAATAAGATCAACATGTAAGTAATACTGTAGTTTTGCATTCACCTTTCCTACTCTAATCTGCCTCTCTCCATTTCACTCACACTTATGGAATAATATACACATTTAAAATAAAAAAATATAAACTAGTAAAACTAATTAAAAAATATAAATTCTAAAAAATAACTTAATCGATTCACAGATGTAGGATTTCAAACAATGCTAGGGGCTTTAATCTTTAGTCTTTTGCTGGCTGAAATGAAGGCATTTGGGAACCATTACAGGCCACACACAAACTCAATTACTTCAAACCAGAAATGAGAGAAGCCATGTGAGGATAGGGCATCAGAAAATTCCAGGGGCACATCTGGTATCCAGTGGAAAAGATGATAAGTAAGATGAGAGACTGAGAAAGTGAAAGGGCATTTTAAGAAAACTATGTAGAAATTATGTACAGTCAGCAACATTCTGGTCACAATCCAAAATAGGATGCAGACACGTTTTAACAAGAGCTGGATCCATAAGGTGAAGCTGTATTTACTTAATGTTGGTTCTCAGGCTGTTAAATTTAAAGACCCTCTGTTGTACAGATTAGTGGTAACAGTAAAAAGCCCAACTGCAAGGAAGACCAGAAACAGCTTGGAAAAATAAAGATGAAGAGTGTGTCAAACTACAAGTAAAGCCAACACTGCAGCAGTCGAACAACCTGTCTGTGACTGATGCTTTCCAATATGACAAGGAGGGTAAAATAACCTTTTCTAAACACACAGTTCACCACAGAAAATCTAACAGATGACTGGACTGGGAACTGAACAGATAGCGTGTCAACCTGGCAGTAGAGCTGACAATGCGGTAATCAGATTTGGTGTTTAGGGTGACTGTAAAGGTCTGACTCAGCATCACAGCGACAAGCCCGTTCCCTTGACAACCCATCAACAAACAATAGAGAGGGGCCAAGAATCTGTTGGGGTTTCCTGCCTTGATCCCAATGCTCCGTCCTACCCATCCATCTGTTTCTCCCTCCCTCCCTCCATTAGCCCCTCTGTCTCTTTCATGCTTTCCCCACAGGGCTTTCTTCAACAACTTTCATTACAGATTTGCAATCACCTGCTATAGACTGTATCTGGGGAGTATAATACGGATGTAAAATAATATAAATCAGCTTTTGCCTTTCAAAGAATTATTATTATCATGTTATCCTTCCCTCTGTCCTTAATGGACACACAAGATGAAGGGAGATCCGACTTGCTTGTTCCATCCCTCCATCCGACCGTCCATCCATGCAGCTTCCGTACCGCCTCCCATCCTTCTGCTTTTCTACTCTTTAACCGACGACTAAGTCTGTGATACATATCAACCGCACACTCACATAAGCTCACAACAAGGTTGGCTGAGGTGGCCCCACAAGTTCACAATGTTAAAGAAAGGGAGCTAAAATGCTTGAAAAAGGGCACCCTAAGACAAAATATTTGCTTGGAATTCTGAGAGCAGCTGCTAGAAAAAGCAGTTACAAGGAAGTGGAAAATTGTGGGAAAGTGGGAAATTTTTATAATAGAAAGAGTCACCTTCTACAGTGATGCTTTAGGAAAATTAATTTGAGGAAATTTCAGAGAAATGAAAAATGTACATCACACATTCTTTAAAATTGGGACAAATCATGTCCTACCAAAAAGACTTATTATTCCTACTAACCCTCTCATTTCATTTTTTTCTTGTGTATGTAAATGTATTGTATTGTACCAAATGTATGTATATATAAAATGTTTTTTTTTTGTTATTGCTAAACTTACCCCTTGCCAGAAAACACTCTTGTCCCAGACAAGAATTCACAAATTCAAACTGCAAAATTGCAAAATATGTTATAAGCCTTCATCTCACTTCCTGGTTTAAAAAAAGGCAGGAATACTGCTCAAGCATTGGTAAACTTTCTATTTTTTGACAAATTCATCAAATAATATTGGTATCAAATGTGTCTCAAACATAACTAAATATGTATTTTGATTGGCATTAAGAGAAATTAAAAAATGAAGTGCCGTGAAATGAATAAAAATGTAACATTTCGTCAACTCCGTAAGACATCAGATATTGATATTGGAGTTGACATGTATGCTGACAGAGGTGACACAACTCTCAATTCTTTGTGATAACTGAATAATATGTTTGAAACATTTTTTCCCCCAATTTAATAATAAATAAATGAATAAAAATAAGTCAGTGTCCCTCAAAACCAGTCAAAAAGGTCTGGACATCCCCTCTATGTAACATCAACTCTGTTATGAGGTCATAGAGAAGTTTTCTCTGTTATAATAAGACAAATTACATTATCAACAGAAACTGATAATGTACAGAACGAGACAGTAAATTGCTGGAAAGTTGGCTCATTTTATGAAGGTCTTTAACTAAAGATAGTTGTGTAAACTGCTATGATTATGTGATTCAAAATCAAGGTTTTAAAAAAAGGAAAAAGGAAAAAACACGTATTTCACTTGAGAGGCCTTTTAGCAAGGCTGCGGTTGATTCATTAAGTGGTTAGCACTGTTAACTGTGAGGCAGAGCTATTCTGACAAAGAGCAAGCTCAGTCAGCAAAAAAATTCACTCAATAAATGAAGGTTAAAAAATTCAGAATCACAATCAAACATAACCCCAGCAGCACAACTGCTGCCAAGAATCTATAACAAGAGGCTATGGGTTCATAAAAAAAGTGCACACACAGCATGCCACCATTTCTTGTAATTCCCTTGTATTATTATATTCACTTTTAAAGACAAATAAGGGCTGAAGGGCAGTGATTTTCCTTAATATTAATAAGTCCACTTTTTTCCATTAAAATCTTTAAAAGGAAACTAAAATATCCACTCACACATGTCAACCATTGCCTCCTGACAACAAATACAGTACATTGCAAAGGAAGGCAATGCACTCCCACTTAAGGGCTGAAAAGCAACAACTTAAACAAAATTGCAAACCGAACCTAAATGTTAATGTGAGTACAATCCCCTCCTCTCACTGCAGATACCCCTCTGGACTGCGAAGTGTCAGTGTGGTCTCCTTGGGGCTTGTGCAAAGGCAAGTGTGGAGACTCAGGTGTGCAGCACCGCACACGCTACATCCTAATGCACCCAGCCAACAATGGAGCAGCGTGCCCCCTGCTGGAGGAAGACAGAAAGTGCTTCCCAGACAACTGTTTATGACTAGGCCAGGACAGGAGGGAGAAGAAAGAGAGGAAGGAGCGGAAAGAGAAGAAAGAGAAGAAAGAAAGAAAAGCCAGGAAAGGGAGGAAAGGACGAAGACGAAGGAACAACAGTAAAAGGTCTGCAGCGTATTCACATGAGGCCTAAATATGATGAATCGCACTCCCTTCTTTCCTCCCTGGCCATGGTGTCTGTCTGTGGAAGTGATTAATGTACTGATTGACTGTCTAACTGTTACATTGGGAGAGTGACATTATAAAAAAAAGTCTCATCCTCAAGTCACATTGATAGATCTGACAGTGCTACAGAGGTGTAGTTTGGCAAGAAATAGCTATTAGACACCAGTTCAGTTTTGGCAGATTATCAAAATTGTCTGAGGATAAAACAGTGCTGTTTTAAACACAGCCATTAACTGAAAACACATTTTCACATTATAATTGGGTTTGGTTTGACATTTCTGAAGATCACAGACTTTTGTTTCCCCACAGTAGATTAAAACTCCCAGCTTTCATTTGGTGGATTTGGAAATAAATCCACATAAATGATACTTAAGATCTAAAATCCCTCTATCCAAGAAATGCTTAACAGAAAATCCACATAATATCAGCTCAGGCACAGGGGAAAACAAGATGCCTCAATAGTTCCATTTGCAGAAATAGCACTAGCAGAAAAGTGAGTCAGACAGCAATTAATGCACAGTCCTCTAATTATGCCACAGTCAAAGCATAATGTTTTCAGAGACATTGTGATTGTTTTCCTGAAGACAAAGAATATATTTATTAACAGGATTTTAACCTGTAGTGTACAGTATATCAAATCTGAAAGTAATAGTTTGTATTCCTTTATATTATTGAGATATTAGTTCAATACAGAAAATAAGTTTTTTGTAAAAAAGACGAAAAATGTACAAAAAAATGTATGTTGTCTGTAAGGTCAATAAAGTGTAAATATCTTAAGATGTTGTGACCACATTGATAAGTGTTCTTTTGAGAAAGAGATTGTTGTTTCGGGAAGAAAGATACTGCATTTGTCAAAATAAAATTAACAGCTGTCAGTTAAATTATTTTCCATCATATGGATTTAAATCTTTCCTTAGTGCCACTGTCCAGTGCAATGTTTGACTTTTCAATTTGAACCACATATTTGGGCTTACTTACATTTGGGCTCCTAAGGAAATATTACTAACACTGGGGCTGCAGGATTAAATTGAGTGTAGAGAGCTGTAGCTTTCAACTGGATGACCCCGGTTCAAGCTCTGGTGTTGGCTGGGATTCACTCTGATGAAGTGTGGGTCATAAAACGGATGAATGTGCTCACTAAGTATTTAAAACAGTTCACCAAATGTTGATTTAGATTATGAGGCCTGAAATCTCACAGAGCTCACTTCAGGCAGTGACGTCCAGAGCGGCACATCTCAGTAAGAAGCAGGAGTCTCATTTAACAGGCAGAATAGACAGCAGTTACACATAAAGTTACTTTTGTTTCAGTTGAGATATCTGGGCAGGACGAAGACTACTCAAGGTGAAACAGATCGAAAAGAACGATATTGGCATAAATATGTAAAACACATAAAATCACTTATAACTCCCCTCCCCATTCCCACCAAGCAACACAGAAGCTATACTGCAGATGAAAGATTGAACAGCAAAAAGAAATAAACATCTGGTGTGTGAGGGATCTCCTTCTGTTTTGAATGACAAGGGGGAGGAAAATTACAGAGGCAGAGAAGCAGGAGAAACAGCAAAGGAGCAGATCCAGTTTCTGGCTTTCCTGAATAGTCGTTTCATCAGCTAAGTCTGAGAGGTAAGAGTAAAGTATATGCCCAGTATGCAGCTGTTTGTATCATACAACAAATATACACTGTATTACACTGTGTTATGTACTGAGACTTCATTGTCAACCTAGAAACCACAGACTTTGTTTTGATTTGCTCATGAAATCTGATGTTTTCACATCACAGATGATGAAGAAAGGCATGAAAACGTGAGTCTGACATGTAAAACATACTCATGTAGGCTGCTGTAGGGGTTTGGTGGTGGTTGTGGTGTGTACTTAAAAAGGAGGAACTAATTAATAATGTTTATAGTATGCAACAACAATATTTAATACTCTTGTCACAGGATAATCTATTAACACTAGCAGAAAGAATTTCTGTATGAACTCGTGTGTGGCTAGCAGCACTATGTCGTTCACGGGGAACTGCAGATTGTTAGTATTATTGCAAAATATATTTTGGAATGGTTACAGAGATAGACAGAATTTAATACTGATTTAGTATTCACACTTTCTGTAAAGTGAATATTTCTCCCACACTACTGAAGTGTAGGAGGAGAAGCAAATCTGATTCTTTGCTTACTTTGAAGGATAACAACTTCTGCAGATGTTTAATACGAGAAGGGTTTATCCTGTGTGTGGGGGTTTACATTATAAGCATAAGGCAACTATTGTATGTAACGGTTTGGATTACAATCTTCACTCAATTTCCAAAGACGTTTGGGACTCTCTTGCATATTGTAACAAACACTGTAACACTGGTATGCCTCACTAGAGTTGTCATTATACCTGAATTTGAAACTTCAATACAATACTTGTACAATATTCTATACCTCTTTCAATGGCACAGCAAAAAGAAAATAAGCCCTAATCACACAAAATAGGATAATGTTTTTAATTTAACAACCTGCACACTGTGCTGGTTGTTAAATTAAAAAAAGTACTGTGATTTTGCTGCAAGCCAAATTTCACACAGGACAATCAAGACTAAACTGAACTGAGGTTTTGACTGAGCACTTAGATAATTTTTTAAGGGCTCTGGTACTTTCAATATTATAAGTAATGATGTGATGTTGTTTTGAACATGTGGTATTGTGAAGATTATTCCTTTCTGACTTAAAATAAAGTGTTTTGGGGGGTCATTGAAGGTCTAAGGTCCTTGAGTCCCTTGAGATAAGTTTGATATGTGATACTGGGCAATAAAAATAAAACTGATTTGATTTGAAAGGTTAAAAGGTGAGCACAATAATTTAGAAGAACTATAAAATACTGCAATAAGACAGTAGGGCAGAAATGAGAAGTGCATCTGGGAAGATTAAACATCAGTCATCACAATACAGTGTTCTCATATTCTCTCCCTAGAGAGACAATGAAGACGTATAAACACCTTCTTGAATGTTACTTGCTCTTCTTGCATCTTGTTGATAGCTAGTGATGTATCCCTTAGGCCACATCTATCACTTTCAATTTAGTGGGGTAAAAGCAGAGCTGCACTTGACCCTGCAGTGCAAACAAGTCTACTGCAGTATTAACTCTAACATGATTAATACCATTACCCAAAGCTCTTACATTATGATACTGATTGGCAGATACTTTTTGCATAATTGCAACAGAAAATATGGCATGTGCCAGGGTAATGGTGCTACTCCTATTTTCAGGTTGGTGTATTATGAGTACACTGTTGGATAATCTGTATCTGCTGTCAGTCTCAGTCAGCCTTGCTATTGGCTCCCACGTTAACCAGTCACAAAACAACCACAATGTTTTGTCACACAAAGTAGCACCTGTGAGTTTCTCACACTCAAACTGTCTCCCTTACAACTTTCCACTCCAAATATATGCTATAGGTCATGAGAGTTTGGCTATAGTTGATGAAAAGTACCTCAATCTTGAGTAGGAGTTAAAAAAAAAAAAAAAGGTCGACTGGAACAACAGGCCAAACATTTGGTCACTGTCAAGTGTACTGCAACTTAATAGCTCATTGTTAACTGAAAATGGGTTTGCGAGGCATTGGCTTTCTCCTCCAGTGTTACCTGATGTTGGCAGCAGCTATGTATTTTGATCTCGGAGAACAGGAGGAAAAATGCATCATTGAGGAGATTCCTGAAGACACACTGGTTACTGGTGAGTCCTGGAGAGGAAATATTCCTCCTGAGTGTCGTTTACAATCTCAACAGAGGTAATGAATGTGGAACTGGATTCTTAAATCTGTATTGTGAATTGCCACGTGATTGCTGAATCACACTGTAATGTACTTCATTTATAGTGTCTCTACTTTCAGTGAGTGCAAAGGCCATTTTTGACTTCCAAACTGCACATTAACAGATTTGTTCTGTGCTTCAACAACAAGAAACAGCAATGAAAATGTAATTAAATTAATTGTGCACTCCACTCTGTGTACTCACAAGTGCTAAATATTTCTTATAATTAGTACTACAATCAGAGACAGATAAAAATAACACAATAACATTTGTTTTTACAGAAATATGTCAATGACTCTATGTATTAAATATTATATTACGTATAAATATTGAATATCATGATTTTTAATATAAATGCATAATTTCTACTGTGTCTTCATGCTCAATCTAATCCTGGGATGTTGTTACAAGCTTGAGAATGACTTTGACTATAACTGTGTGTGATTGCGTATGCAGGTGGACTCATGTGAGACTCTATCTTACCTTCAGGTTACTTCTTGTTGGAGCCTTGGGATTTGAAGGCGGTCACCCACTCCCCTCACCTTGGCATCACTGTTACAGTGAGAGACCCAAACCATGAGGTACTGTACTCACAGGAGAGGTATATCACCCAACCAAAACATGTGTGGGCTGGTTTCCCCATTCAAACCAAACCCAAACAAGAACAAAATGAATTTAACAGTGCTACTAAAAATTAGTGCTACCGGTTTGATTGATGAAAAGTTACAAGATGTAGGGCATAAGTCTTTATTTCTGTTTTTGGATCATATGTTCTCACACCTCTAGCTCAGCTTTTTGCCCACTGATGTGGTCCCAATATGAAAAAATGAACCAATGAGAGAATTTATGAGCTATATATTGATGATTATATAATAGCAATACTTGATTCCTCTTCATATACTTTTATATCACTTCCTATTTCTCTTTCGCAATTGACTGGTCAAGAAGAATCATTTATATGTTTTGTTAACCCATAAGAAAGAAACAGTCTAATAGTGTAATTCCTGCTCTTTAGGTTCAGATGTCCAAACGCTATGGTAAATTTGGCAAATTTACCTTCACGGCTCATGCCTCTGGTCAGCACTACTTCTGCTTCCAAACAAACTCCACAAGGTTTTCTGTCTTTGCTGGAGAGAAGCTGGTGAGACCCAAGGACACAAACATATAATTAATGTAATATAAGAGGGAAAATACAGTGACACATACATTATACTAGTATTCCAGAAGCACTACAATATCATATCACACATGCTCAAAGTGCAGAATCATAGATTTTGAAAACAACCCCTAATTATTCTCCATTGTGTTGTACAGAAGCTGCATTTGGACATTCAGATGGGAGAGCACTCGATAAACCCCAACACTGAAAAGACCAAAGACAACATGGAGATTCTGGAGAACAGCCTCAGCCACCTCATAGAGCAGATGATGTACATCACCAGGCAGCAGAAGTACCAAAGGGTAAATGAGCATTTTACTGTCCTGAACCAACACACCAATGTTTTTAATATTTATCATCAACAGCAAGATTTCATGTCTCCATGTTTTATATTCCCTGTTCTCATTCAGGAGAAAGAGGAGGTGTTTCGTCAGATCAGTGAGGACACCAACAGTAAGGTGCTATGGTGGGCTGTGGTGCAGACCTCTATTCTGCTGTCAGTTGGTTTCTGGCAGATGAAACGGCTCAAAGACTTCTTTATTGCCAAGAAGCTGGTCTGATGATGACCTCTGTCCTGACAGCTCTGAGCCTGATGAACTTATAGCATGTCTTGTCAATATCCATTCCAATCCTGTGGGCTACAACAAGTATACTTTATGGCTATTATCACATTGAAATTAAAAGCTCTCTTCTCTTATTGTCAATCAGCCCACGACACAGGATACGCAGGGGTTCTCAAAGTGCAGCCTGTGGACTAGTGGTGGCCCTTATTAAATTTCTGTGCAGCCTCCAAATATGACCCGAAATGCATTCATGATATTTTAATAATTCTTTTTCAATACCTTCACTTTCAGTAGCCTACATTTAATACGCAACTCAGAAAAACTGCAACCCCCTAAGAAGTGCCTGTCAGGTCAGAAAGCTTGCAGAAAGCTACTGGTTGCACAGTAGCTATAGGGGCACCTTGCAAGCGAAATTATGTTCTATCGTCAGTGCAGGTTTGAGTTCACTGTTTATACTTCTGTTAAAATAAATTGATACTTATATCTCACAAGGTTCATCAGGACGGACACAACACAGAATATATGAGAGAATAATAAAAAAGTCTTTTGAAGCAGAACTGTCTCGTGATTATTTCCTTTTTGAAACAATAAGCAAATTGAATTAAATAGTTTTTACGCATAACTTACCTCAAGGATAAATATTAAATCAGTCTTAGTAGGGCTAAAGATTTAAATACGTCATATAAGCTAACACAGATAGTCGGTACGATATATAAATTAACCTAGCTAGTTAGCTAGCAATCGTTAGTTAACGTCACGCTAGTTAGCTAGCTAACTTTAGCATAATAAAAAAATCGTCGTTATCTTCTATAGGACATATGAATCTGGACTGACAGTTACAGCAGTTACAGTTAGTCATATAGCGTTACGTTATATATAATTAATTTTTTACTACGTCATATCATTAATTAACAGACAAGAACAGTGTGGCTACGCTGGTTCTTCGGTTCTACGCACTACGCAGTTAACGTTAAAGCCGTTAAAGTTCAAATTACTTCAACTTTGACCTTGTTTGCCGCTGACCTTTCAAAGCGCAACCAATGAGAAAACAGCTGTTTGTAACGACGCAGGCAGAAGAGACCACAGACGTGTGAAAGTGGCACAAGCCCAGGCTGGGTCATAGCTGATGGTCGAGTCGTGATGGGAACCCCAGACCCGCAGAAGATCTCGCGAGAGTGATCATTTTAACGTCGCAATGAGGAGCAACATTCAGATATATCGCGAGAATTTCGCAAATCAAGGTTCCCTCCCAGATACGACTGAAGAAAAGTGTTTCAGCGTTCCCCAAATTCAGTTGTGTTCCAAAACACATTAAAAACAGAATACGATCTCGTCAGTAAACGTAATGCATAGCGAAATGTAAACAGTCAGGTTGGGTTTTAAGATTTGTGAATCATAGTTTATGAACTTTGTAACATTCAGAACTAACTCGCGGTGAATCCAGAACAACTTTGTTATCATATGAAAGCACAGTGCAACTCTTCTGACCTCTGCCAGGCTTCCAGGGTTGTGTGTCGAATAGAACCCCAGATACACGAAAGATCTCGCGAGAGTTATCATCAGAGTTATCAACACAATTAGTTTGTACAACCTGAACAAGAGTTTCGCAAAGCAACGGTTCCCTTCTGGATACGATCGGCTTTCGAGTCCGTTATTTGGCCAGCGAGATGTACATACGTTAGTTTCACGCGGGACACCCAAGGTAACGTTAACGCAATGAATCGACTGTATTTTACAGTAAAGTTCTAAAATTTCTAAAATTAAAAGAAATACATGACAGCTGTAATATCATTTGATAAATATGTTATCGCTAGCATAAGTAAACAGACTAATCCCTAGCACAAATGAGTTTGCTAGCAAAGTAAGTTAGCATGTTAATTTAAGGCTATTTGTATCTTTCAGGTCTTCAAATGTCTTACTGGATTTGCTGCAACTCATGCTTCCTTTCCCCAAGTGATAGCCGAAAACTGGCTGTTACAACCTGTGGCCATATCATCTGTAGTGTCTGTTACCAGAAAGGTAGAAAAAGTTTCATGATACTAGCAAGAATCATAACAATCCCTGGTGCTGAATGAATGTTTTGGTGTATTAGAAGGTTTAGCATCACATCTTCACTTCAGTGTGTTTGCTGCCCCAGGCAGGTGAAAGTGATTAGACAGGGACATCTATTGGACTTAATGTGATATTACAGAACTGATGACACAGTTTCTTATTAGGTCAATTCAAGGCTCTTCAAGCCTATTCAATTACTCTTTTAAAAGGGCCATATTTGAAAAAGTACAGTGTTGTGGGGCCAAATGTGTTAATTTGTAAACAATGCACTTTTTTCCGCCACTTGATTACTTTTCACAATCGGTCAAGAAACACTATATATAAAAGCAGAGAAAAAGAAATGCACTTTAGGAGTCCTAGATTTTTTTAAAAAAATGTAGCTAGTTGTTTTCATGAACACAGTCTTGCAAAAAAAAATAACAGTTCTTCATTCACACTGGCTCTCCTAGATTATAACCTTTTAATAAATTAAATATCCCTATGGTTAACAACAGTAATAACAAATGAATTGGTCTTTTTAATCCTTTTAATAAAATGATGATCTTGTGATCAAACAATGCGATCTGATGTTAGCTGTGTTGTGAATGGTCACTTAGATGACTGAGCTTCTGTATGATTGTGTCAGTAGCATGAGTGATGGGAATAAAAAAACTCTCATCTGAATAAACTTATTTATTATTTATTTATATGTTTATAGAATTATTTATATAATTAAAGGTCCTGATTTGACCCATGGGCCACCAGTTTAATAGGCCTGCTCTAACTAAACTTTTCAGTGACAAGCCCTCTCAAAAGACACAAACACTCACAGCTCAAATGAACTTCCCCTGATGCAGCCACATTTGAGACATGTCACTATGGAGCTGATATTGTTCTTAGCCATTGTTATGCCACAGCAGACAGGGTGAAATCTCTGAGCCCATCACACTCTGTCAGTGGGAGCCTCTTGTTATATCTTCAAATGAAACAAGAGTGAAATTACACCATTTAACATTGGATATGGGAAGTCCTCCTGGAGGTCCCTCGGTCCCACTTTGGGAGCCACTGCTCATATTTACTAGCAATGGTTCTGTTCCTGTTGGGTCTAATATCAATCAAAGTCTCAAGAGTTTGATTATATTTTAATTCACTCTGGCTCGCAGGGTTTGACTCAGGGGTTACACTTAATTAATTTTGGGTCTCAGACGGAAACACCATGAGAGCCTCCTTTTGTTCAGTTGCTATATTGGATTTAGAGCTTACATGACCTCTATTCACTGAGCATAGAAAGAGTATGCATTTTATTCACTACTTTGTCATTTTATCAATATATAATTGCATTTTTTTCCAGGCAAGAAAGGCATATGTTTAATATGCAATGTCAAATGCCAAGTATCACCTCTCTCTGACAAAGTAAGCATCATTCTTCCAATTAAATGGCTTCCTCGGGTGGGATAACATCACAATTTATAAACTGAGAAAGAGACTGATATCATTTTACAATCCAACTGTCAAATGTCTTTGTTTCAGAGCAGCTCAGGGGTGAAGGCCATGTTCTCCGACATCAACATTGTGGCAACAAAACACTTGACGGAAATCAGCAAAGTTTGGTCATTTTCTATCTTTACATCATAAAATATTAAAAATAGTCTTAATACTTTCTTCTAACATTTATGTCTGTCTCGGTCAGCTCAAGATGGATTGCCCAGAAAACTGTTTTGAGAGAGTTATATATACATACTTATATATTATTTATTAGTGCATATTTCACATAGCACTGTTTTCCCCCCTTTTCTCAGGTTATAATATTTCAGGCAAGACATCAAAGGAGACTGTTAACTCACTACCAGCAAAAGGTGAGAGATATATACTGTATATTTCTGCAGTGCGTATTTGTTGATGTGAATATATGTGTTTTTGAGGGGCTGCTCTTCTTCATTTGGTAGTTAATGGACTATTCCGAAATTCAGTGCTATTTCATTCCATAAAGTCTGCTATGTAGAAAACACATGTGACTTAAGTGTTTTTAACAGCCAGCCATGTAAGAAAGTATGATTTTATTATTTTCATCTTCTATTTGCTGCCCACTAAAGTAGATATAAACACTATCTCCAGTGTAACATTGTCACACCTGGTGTACTAGTGCATCACCTACCATTTTTATCAATTACAGAATGAAAAACTAGAAGAGGTATTGGTCAAGATGAAGCAAGAAATGGATCAAATGACAAAGTAAGTTCAGCCATACAGTATGTTTCTTATGCATTTTTATACACAATTCTAAACTGCAGTTTATGAAAACATTTTTCTTTTCCCCTTAAAGGAAGCTGACTGAACAGAGCGCCTACATTGCTAAGCTGGAAAACTCTCTTCAGCATCAGAGGTACAGCAGAGACGACTGAAGATACTTATTAACGACATAGACATACTGTACATGCCGTTGTGTTCATAATGGGATATTAAAAGATGAGTAGAGCTGCATTAATCAGTGGACTGACCAATTAGTCAATTGACAGAAAAATAATTGCCAACTCTTTTGAATGTTTAAGTAATTTTACATGCAACATTTTCACGTTTGACGTTTCTGACATTTTATAGACCAATTGATTAATCAATTAATTTAGAAAGTTAGGAAATTAATCGATAATGAATACAATCATTAGTTGTAGCATCCTTCATTCACACAGGATTTTAAAATCATATGTCATACAGCATGATATGCATCATGCTGCTCATTAAATAAAAGACTAAAGTAAGACTAAATGAGGATCTGTGTTGTAGGTAGATCTCACATTAAATGGCGATGGTGTGTGCCTGAGTTTGGCAGCACCTTTCCATATTAAGTTATTTACAACCAGCTGGCTGTTATGTCTCACCTCTCACTAGGTGTCACTCCTGGCACATCTACTCTTGGCTTGTTACAACCACAGCCAACACTGAATTAGTTTAAAGAGAGACCAGAAAAGCTATCTTTTTATTTAAGTGTAAGTTCTGGAGTAAACATTGATAAGTATCTGAAGAATAACTTCAGTATTTCAATAAATATTCCAGCCTCCAGTGTTAGAAAATATTTAGGTTATGCTTTGTATCATTCTCCTGTAGTTCATGGGCACATTTGGTCCTCTGTAGTTCCTGTAAAATAGAAACTAAAGACTTACTGTACCATAAATCCTGGACCCAAATACTAATGCTTGAGAGCATGAGCACAGCTTGAAGGACTTAAGAACTTCACTCATTCTCTCATTCTCAGATTCACACTGTCATCAATGTTAGAAGCAGCAATGCATGTTTTGTTGAACCTGACTAGCCTTGTTTTACACTGTTTTCACTCAGTGTCAGAGTTTCACCAGTGCCTCAGATGAGTCGCAGTTCCCATACTCCACGTGGACATAAATCAGGTAAACAGCAATCTAATAATGTCTTAATGTCACTATTGTCATGGTCATTGCATTCGTCTATGGTAGACAGGTATGTCATAGAAATACTCTGAGCTGCCACTCACACTTTATCTTTCAATGAAATCATTTTAATGGTATTTTGGTTATGTGTTATACTGTCCATGAATACTTGTATTATATGCAGCTAATATTTTGTTCATATTACATTATTGCTCTCATCAGTGATCCAAAACAATGAGGATAGTGAACATTATTATTGTTAATAACAGACAGTATTATATTACACTCTACTAAAAGGACATGATAATAGTAATAATAGAGATAATTTTAAAAATAAACAAATAAAACATAATCATTAATATGTGAATTATATTTAAATATAGTTTATAATAATATGTGGGATATCAAAAACTTATTCACCATGCTTATTTTTCTTATTGCCTCCCGGTCAATCCATCATTTATCATGTCATAAGCTGTCAGAGTTGACCTGGATTGACCTGACCTGCCACAAAGCTGCTCTATTCCTGAAATTTAGTGCTAACTCACAAAATGGGCATGTTTTTGATAAGTTGAAGTCCTGACAAACAGATCAATATGGCAGCTGACAAAAAGTCAGTTGAAACGAATCTCAAGAACTTCTGTCCAAGTAAAACTCTCAAGTATGATGCAACACAAGTGCCACACAAAGTAATGGCTATGAGAACCCCAAACGCGTCCTCTGCTTCAAGACACTCTCACATGAGTCTGTTAGCAAGGGATCTAAACTTCAGCATCACTTGAAACAGAAGTACCCAGCAGAGGCTGAAAAATATGTAGACTTTGGGTTTCCAAAGGCTTGTCACACAATCTGTTCCGCAAAACACTTAGTAAAAAAAGAAACATGAAAATACATTCTGTAAATATAAGAAAGTCTACTAAAAGCAAAGGCACAGCCAGAAGCATGGGCTCATGTAGAAAGACCAGAAACTGGTCAAATGAGGCTGCTGAGTGAACATAAAACTGACTTAAGTCATGTCTTTGTGGTCCTATCATCAAACCATGTATTTTCATTGATTCCCTGAATGACAAATTCCTCATCATCATTAATAGCATAAAGTGATTGTTCATGTTATGCTTCTGTTTGTTGTTTGGTGTCAGTCCTGCAGATCCCACACATCTCCTCCATGTCCCTCTCAAGACACTCCTCAACAACTGATGTGTGAGTATTGTCCCTCCCTGTCTCCTCACATTGTCACTGAATATCTTAAATGTTCTTCTGTGTTCATTTTTGATTTGCACTCTCCTCACCCCGGCTCAGTCCGTTTCTTTTTACTCTGCCCTTCATTAACTATCACCACAAGACCGAGACAGAGAGAATGTAGGAGGTGTTTCACAACGCAAACAAGTTATATCCTGGCTTCAGCACCACCGTCTTATGTTAGCTTTAGCTGCTGTACAGCTTTGCCCTGCCCTGCGGCTGTCTACACACACACCTGAATCAGCTAAGCCACGCTTGGGTTTCGTCAGGATTCCCATTGCATTTCCTCGACACCGTTGACACAGGAGTGATTGGCTGCTTGAGTTCAGTAGCACAAATGTTGTTTTATCCACTGAGACTTTAGATTCTTCTAGTGACTGAAAGCAGTACAAATAATGGATCACAGATACTAACCCCATTTACAGTATTACTGCCATGTCTATCAGTTCGGTTCGGAAAGTAAATTGATGACTTTTTGCTTCTGGAGTTGTCATGCAAAGTTAATTTGGAACATATAATGATAAAGGGATTTTAATAGGAATAATACATTTTAATTAAAGATTATTCTTACTGAATTGTTTCACAAAATCATTTAGTTTCAGGCAGAGAAGCACCAAGCCTCTTAATGTTTTGCAGTTGTGGTCAAGCTTTGGAGAAATGCATTATGTTTTCACTAAAATACAAACAAGTACAAATGAATGTATAAAATACTTCCTATACTAAAGAAAGTACTACTGAAATGTTCCTTATGTGTCCCATAAACATACCAGTGAGAGTGCCTCCTGTTTTTATGCCTCTAAGCTGTGGAACTCACCATTTCTGCATATTAGCATGACAAGCTCTTATAGTATTTTAAAAAGTAAATTAAAGACTTATATTTTTAATTTAGCTTTTATGTTATAACCTTAGTTTTTAAGCCATCATTGGTTATTGTTTCTTTTTGTTCCTGGTGTAGCTTTTACTTAATTCTACTTACTTTTTTTTAAATAGATTTCTAAAATGTTATTCTTTTATTGTTTTAATATTTATTCTTGCAAAATTTTTATTTATTGTTTTTTTATTCTTGTCTGTGTTGTTTTAATTTTGCTATGTGAAGCACTTTGGGTTGTATATGTGTATAAAATGTGCTATATGAATAAATGACTCAACTGAATGAAATTAACTGTAAAATTTTTTCAGTTTTCAACTCAGGCCCCATTTCACATTCAGTTTTAGCAATTTACTGCAACATTTGTGGGGGAATTTCCTTTGCATTCTCTTGAAAATTAAGTGTCAGTATTTCACATACTGAATAAGTGGCTCTAGAGTGAAAGTACTGCATAAATAATGTTAGATAGATATTTGACTTGTTATAAAACAGTTCAGGCATCACTGCAGTGCTCAGACAACTGACTAATGAAGTGTCCTCTCCTGCAGCGCTGAAAGCATGGAGGTTGATGAAAGGAGCCTGTTCATGAGAGTAAGTTTTCTTCCATTTCTGCTATATAATCTTGTTATGATTTAGAGCATGAAGAATAAAAGTGGTGAATAACAAGCAAATAAAAAGTCATGATATGTCATGTTTCTGTCTTTCAGCCTAACAGTGTCCCCAGACTGTCATTAATCAGTCCTCCACAAGATGGACAAATGGGTATGTGCTTTGCTCTGCCTGTCATAAAACCTGTGTTTGGTAGGAAGATCTGTTGTTTGTGTCAAATTTTACTCATAACCTTTGATCTACTTTAAGTCATAACTCTGTTTCATTACATTAATGCATAAAGCTAAAATTTAGGGTTAGTGTTTTGACACCTCAACACACTAAAGGCACACATATTATTGCTACCTAACACAATGTCATAACTCGGTGTCTCTCCCTGCCAAAGGTATGCATCCAAAGTTACGCATTTACAAACAAGATGTTACATTGACACAGACATAATTGTACTATAATCATCTGACAAAACCATCTTGGAACCCAACCTTGTCTTGGGTTCACTAATTCCACATTTGACCACCCACAGTGATGAAACCATTGATTGTGTACGAAAGATGATGACATGACAGCTCCTCAACATGATCACCCCCTGGTGGCTCACTGCAGTACAGGTTATAAAGCCCATCTCCTTTATGTTAGAGGATGGGACATGGGCCAAACTATAAGATAAAAGTCCATGTCAAATAAATTTTTCACAAAAATGGTTTCTTTCACATGATCAAAACTTCCCCATGAACTTTGTCAGCCACATTCTGATCAGGATACATTTTTCCAAACTATGAGAACAACAAGAAAGTAGGAGGAGCAGCAAAACCAAATGTAGATTTTTCTTGATCAAATGCATTTAACAGAGTTATTTTAGACATGTTTGTAATGTTGATTTACTCGTTTCCAGTCTTAGCACTGCATCTGCCACCAAACTTGCCGGTGATCCTGAGCTGATAGGAGATTTAACTTTATAGCTGTTGCATCACATGTCACCTTTAAAAACAGTCCAGGAGGCTGAATCATGAAGTCAGATTAGTGTGTCTGCAGCTATTCTTGGGTTTGACTCAGGTTTTCCAGTGTCACATGCTGCCATCATCCTGATGTGAACTACTAGTACCATTGTCCTGCAATACTGCATGGGGGCCCTTACAATATTCCCCTTTCTTATGATATTCAACAATACCCCTCTCTTACAATAATCCATGTTTCCTCTTTCCAGCAGTATTCTGTGGTTCCAATTCATATGTTCGAAAGCATAAAAGAAAATACTGGCACACTGCAACATTATTTCAATTCTTTCTTCAATGTCTCATTGACATGATGTTTTGACGACAAAAGGTCTTCCTTAGGATGAAATGACGAAATGAAATTTTGAAATATCCATGTGGAATGAAGTAATAAGTTTAAAAACATCATAGCAATGTGCCAGTTTGGTTGTTTTGAGGATATCCCTATAAAAAGCGTGGGTCATACAAGAAACTCAATTACTTTCTCATCGTCCATGTTAACTGCTGTCTGGAGTGGAAACAGAAACTTAAAGGACATTAATGGTAGGGCTGAGTATTGTTTAAAAAGATGATACCAGTACCTTTAAAGTGATATAGATACCCATGGAGTAGTTTATTCGATACCTCTATTTTCAAAGGTGCATATTCATCAATAATACTTATGGTGACTGGCTATAAACAAAACAATATAAATAGTCATCTGGGTACCAAAAAAGTTTAATGTATCAGGTGTTATACTGTTTGGTACTGCCCAGCCCTAATCAGCATGGATTTTGTTCAGAGAAAATAGGTTTTGTTTTTTTTTTCAAACAAGAGACATGTAGCTTAACCTGTTTACTGACACACAAAGGAGGTTAGGACACGCTCAAGAGAAACTGAGACAATCTGATGTTCGATTGCTTTCTTGTTCACATCGCTGCTAGTAAGGAAGCGGTGTACAGCAACAGCATTCAGCAGAAGCTGCCCATCACCTGGCTCATCTGAGACAAACAAGGAAAGTGGTTTATTCTTCCTCACTGAAGAGAAACTCACAGACCACGCTAACAACCTCTTTTGAA
Source organism: Lutjanus erythropterus (assembly GCF_056507025.1). Classification (NCBI taxonomy): domain Eukaryota; kingdom Metazoa; phylum Chordata; class Actinopteri; order Lutjaniformes; family Lutjanidae; genus Lutjanus; species Lutjanus erythropterus. The sequence goes on along the minus strand of NC_139321.1, from coordinate 32,461,550 downwards.
TGAGTTCAGCTACACGAGAGAAAAGTGGAAAAATACAACACTGCTGCTTCAACTGGCTGACAAGCACACTGAGTGCGAGTTGGAAAAAAAAAGAGCTCAAAATAAATTTCAGTGAAGTTAGTAGAAGAGGGAAAGGAGTCATGGCTGGCTATTTTCTGTCTCTTTTGTTTTCATCTTCACTCAGACACCAGATGGCTTCCATATCAGAGGAAGATCTCTGCTGTTCAATCTGTCATGACGTCTTTAGAGATCCTGTTGTTCTGTCATGCAGCCACAGCTTCTGTAAAGACTGTCTGCTGACCTGGTGGAGAGAGAAACAAACACGCGAGTGTCCACTTTGTAAGAGAAGATCTTCAAGGGTAGATCCACCTTGTAACCTGGTGTTAAAGAACCTGTGTGAGGCCTTCTTACGGGAGAGAGATCAGAGAGCTTCAGAGGCTCTCTGCAGTCTGCACGCTGAGACACTCAAACTCTTCTGTCTGGAGCTGCAAGACAGTTCAATAAGAAACTTCAGGATGCTCTGGAGCCCTTAAAGGTGAAAATGAAGAACTTTGAAGAAGTTAAAGTGAAGTTTAATCAAACCAGGATTAACCAGGAAACCACACATAGAAGCAGATTAAGGAGCAGTTTGAGAAGCTTCACGAGTTTCTAGAAGAGGAAGAGGAGGCCAGGCTGGCTGCACTGAAGGAGGAAGAGGAGCAGAAGACTCAGCTGATGAAGGAGCAGATGGAGGCTCTGAGAAGAGAGATGGCAGCTCTTTTAGACACAGTCAGAGCCACAGAGGAGGAGCTGAGAGCAGAACACGTCTCATTCCTGCACATATACACAGCTTCTGTGGAAAGAGTCCAGCAGTGCCCCCTGCTGGAGGTTCCACAGCCTCTGTCAGGAACCTGACAGGCAACTGTGATAGTCAGAGAGGAGCAGCAGCTTCTTGATAATCCAGAAAGGTTTGATTATTACTGCTCTGTCCTTGGCTCTGAGGTTTTTGACTCAGGAACTTACAGCTGGGATATTGCGGATGAAGACAGCTCATACTGGTCACTGGGTGTGTTAGCTGAGCCTGTCCAGAGGAAGGGACTCATACTGTGTGGACTGTGGGGAATTCGGTTCTATAAAGGTGAATACTCTCACCACCACTTCCACTCACTGTTCTCCGAGTGCAGAGGAAGCCCCAGAGAATCAGAGTGAATCTGGACTGGAACAGAGAAAAGCTGTCATTCTCAAATCCTGATGCTAACACACACATACACACCTTCTCACACACTTTCACTGAGAGGCTGTTTCCATCCAACAACCTGTAAAATTTTGTTACTGATTCTTGTACACTTATGATGCTATCGTGGTGACAAAATACTGTATGTCTACAGACAGACAGACAAACAGACAGACAAACCTGTTTCATGGCAAATAATGCATCATCATGGCAGCAACTCACAAGTTTCACTATTAGCATCATCAAGGTTTTAAGACTTTACAACCACCTGCAAAGTGGATCTGATTAACCTGCTGGGAGTAATTTATAAGAGTATAAGCCTTGTAATTTACAGTTTGCAGTGGATGGTGCTCTAATGATTATTCAAACTCCCCTCTGCCCTTGTGACCATCTTCAAACTGACAGACATATACACATCTGGAAAGGATCTCAAAAACACCTCTGTTGTAATTCCCGTTAATAGTAGGTGTCTCCAGGACCACATTTTGCCATGATGACATACTCACACACACAGACTCACAAGGTGCAAACAATTCCAGCCACACACTGCTGCAGCTGGTAAGCTGCAGATTTATTGGGCTATTCAAAATGCATAACAGACCACTTGAAGTCTTGTTATTGCCAGATAAGGATGGTGTGACATTTATTATAGAGCTGTCTGTAGTAGAGGGTTGTGTACTGTACATGTTGTCTGTGTTTTCCCTGTTGGGTAGCAACATCTATGTTTGTGTGGTAGATGAGTCAGATATTTGTCTTGTCTTCTGGAGGATTTTCCAAATGAAATTTGCAGCAAGCTCATGCGATGAAAGACGAGACAGATAAGCCTATAATGTCTGAATTATATCATGTTTTTTAAAATCATCATGCCTATTATGTCTGTATGACCTGTGCGAGGGAGTAACATTGGATCTCTCTAATATCACATTTAGGCACCATCCCTCACAGATCATCAAGTCAAAGCATGTTGGCCATCCATTCAGCTCGACCAGCCACAGTCAGGTGACTCATTTCATTCATTAAACAATGTGCAACGTCTTAGATCACAACAGAGACTACCTGCATCAGCTTAATTCAAAACCCAATCAAATACCAAAACCAACAATAAACTCATCCAGCTAAAAAGTATTGTTTGTATAACTTAAGCCTGATACTATATAAGCCAGTATCTTCTGTGCTGTAGAGCTCTATGTATTACCATGAACATGGGCTCTGTTTATTCCCATACACACTGTCCTGCTGCCACAACTACTCACAACCACAGCAAATGTTTGCCTGAAAATAGTCGCCAGCAAATACACGATTTACTCCTTTTCGAGTGTCAGGAAATTACTTACTATCAAAATTAAGAAGGTGAAAGTTGGGATAGTTGGAAAATATTACAAGACTTACTAAAGCAGGGTTAGTTTTGGTCATTTCATAGCTTTTGTTGACAGCTATTAACAAAAGAACATTTTTAAAAATTCTCATTAGTTGATCATGTATACTTGCAGTGTGAATATGATGTAGCAGGAAATTAATAAAACACACCTGACGTTTGAGTCAGCTCTTCTCTCCTCTTCTCTTTCAGTCGTTTTCAAGGATCATCGGTGACCCCAGATATTTCGTACGGCCATAGTTCAGGATGGAAGTCTCCCATCTTCAAACCTCCCTCCTCCTTCAGACACTCCATGTCTTCCCTGGTCTGCCCTCCTTAACACGCACACACATACACACACACACCCACACACGCCATGAATACGCCTGGCCCCTTACATGTATATAGAAGTTTTATGTCTCTCAGAACCTAAACTGAGTCACCAGCCAGTTTGTGTTTTGTGAAATTAAATTTATCCATTGAATTTGGATATATCATACTGTACATTGATGACTAAAGTTGGATTTTGTTTTGTTGAATTACAACATTTTCTGTTTCACTATCAATTAAACTGATAAAATTAATGACATGACCATTGTAGCTGATCAATGAAATATGGTGTGCATTAACTACCTTTAATATTTTGATCATCCTGGCATAAAGCTGTATTTTAAAATAACATACATCAAGCTCAACTTACTGTTGAATCCTGAAGAGCAGGTGCTGAAAGACCAGGACAACACACTGATTTGACTGTTAAATATTTTTACACACTTGTTTTGAGCTAAACATCCTTCCTCAACATGCGTTTGGAAAATTTCACAATCAATATACACAGGTGGGGTTAATTATAGATGATTGCAACCAGCACAACAAATACATCCCAACAGGAGGAGCCAAAACCTTTCAGGCACAGAGTCTCATACTATAGGATAGTAAAGCATGACCAATTAAATCAAGGAATCAAGGTCATTTATCATCATTATACAACACTGGGTTGTACAACAAAATAAGAGTCTTAGTTCCTTCATGCTGCACACAAATACAACATAAAATATAATATCTGTATTCATTGATCATCTCAAGGTATGCTGCTCTTTAATCCAGACCACATGCTTCATTTTCCAATGCCTATGATTGTATTTCAGTCATAGTTGATGCATGTTTCAGCAGTAAAGATGAAAAAATAACTGATGTGAAGAATAAAGTAGTTAAGTTTGAAGTAGCTTTTGGCCGCTGCGTCTACATGTGCAGCCGTTGCCATATCATGTAGAAACAAAACACAGAATGTGTGTTCTGTTCCTTGACTTTGTCATGCTTTAGTATCTATATGAATCTAGGTTAATAAGAAGGCTTTTCTTTGGAGTAGATCATACAATTCTCCAAGGGCTGAAGGGAGTCATGATATTTTTTGAGGAAGCTGAGTAACAACATATGTATAGTAATGATTTATCATGCAGCATGAATACAATTAGAATAAAGTTACGTACTTGAATTGACCACAGGTTGCAGTGAGACAAATTTTAGTCACAATTCAGCAGATGTGCTGAAGAAATTTTAGCTCTGTAGGATGTACAGCTGGTGTTTGGGAGTTTGGATTGTGAAATGTCTATAAATTTAGATTTATTGTAATAAGTCACTTATTGCCAAAATTCATGCATCAACTCAGCAAATTTTTGTACAAATTCATGCAGCTAATTATAAGATGAGAATTTGTGGCGCCACTCGAGGGAAAAAGCAATGTGCTTTAAAATGTTAGCTTAGTAAAGACTCCTGGTCTTAATTTTCACCTTGATATTAATTGTGCGTAGATCAACAAAGTCTGCAGATGATGCTGACTCACTTTCAGGATAATTGACCTAACTGTAAGACAAGTTCATAAAAATTTTGATAAAATTGAGAAAAAGTCATAAAAGTTAACATTTTTTAAAGCAGAAGACTTATTCAGAAAAGATGCAGATGAATTGAACGATTAAAATGGTAAAAGAATTTTGAGTCTATGCCAAGCTGTTTTCAAGATAATTGCACAAAGATAAACTTGTTTGCTATATCACCACCTGCCAATTTTGGTGAATTTTCATCTTATAATTTTTGTGATCACAAACAGAAGCAGAAGAAGAAGAAAAAGAAAGAAAGAATAATCATAAGGGTCTGTAACAAGCAACACTGCTTAGACCCCTAAATATAAGACTGTTCCTGAAAGGTTATGGCTCCCTCTGTTTGAATATATTTTGTTGTGCTGGTTCAACTCATCTATGATTAACCAGACCTGTGTGTGTTGATTGTGAAATCACCAGAACACACACAGAATAGCTGGCACAAAAAATGTGTGGCGATATTAAACGAGTCAAAACGGTGAGCTGTCCTAGTTTACAATGCTGTATTTATCCAGATGAAATCTAATACACATTTTCCCTTATTTCTATGCTGGCGACTGGTTTGTGGCCACTGGCAAAGTTACACAGTAGACTTTGAGTTGTTTAGTCATGTTGTTTTGAAAGTGAATTACTTTCACTAATCCAGCAGAGAGAGACCTGCAGGCCTCAACCCACAGAGCCTCACAATCTTTTAGCTGAAGGCACAGTTTGACGTGACGCTCACTCTGCTGCACCAGCACCTGTTCAATTTACAGAGATAAACTGGGATTATGTTCATTAAAAAAATATGTCCATTTGCTGGTTCTTACAAGACTAGACTTCGAGGTTGACAGACAAATGCTGCAGCAACATCAAGAAAGCCTTCAGGCAGCAGCGGTATCATTAACTACCCTCAACAATAGTTTCCTCACTCCTGGCCTGCTGCGTGTAACTTTAGTAAGATGACTCGAGAATTCACCCTCAAATCTGGTTACAAAACAGATGCAAGTGAAGGCAAAGCAAAGTGTATCCAAATGGAAACATGATATCACCTGAAGTCATCACAGGGAGAGGAAAAGATGATGTGGTGAAGCGGGTGACGGGGATGGCCAGATGTGTTCAGACAGGCCGATTCTCTCTTTGTCGACCTGCGTTTTTGCCTCTATTGTCCCAGGTTGTCAGGGTGGTGAATGGTGTCTATTGAAGTGGGCTCAGGTGTGACTGTGTGTGTGTGTGTGTGTTCTGGGTTTGTGCATGCTATATTCAGGCACTATATAGTTTGTGTGTGTGTGCGTGTGTGCGTGCGTGCATGAAGTTAAAGGGTATTGTACAGAGTCAGTAGGCCTGATCCTCCTCTGCGCTCCGGTGGGATTGGAAGTCGTTTCCTGTTTTTTAAGGTCCACTTAGAGAGAAATGGCTCCCCAGGGCAGACTAAACTGTCATGGTGTCAGACACTGACAGGGAGAAGACTAAATCAGAATAATCTCTCCCTTATGGACACACACACACACACACACACACACATATACCCACACACATACATGCACACACACTGGGTTGTCTCTTGTGCTGTGAGTTTTTATATCACAATTGCAGTAATATTGTAATTTTGTTTTAAATAAAGTTATACCGTTCTTTTCTCACACACTAAGACTGGGCTGCACTACAAAGATTAATTTAATCTAAGATTATTTCTGAGTTTAGCCAATTTTAAACTCCAGTTTTAAGGGCAAAATATGCAGGATTTTCATGAAAAAACAATGCATAGACTTGAAAGAAAAATCAATCTCAATCAATCTCAATCATCACCCAAGATGCACTGCAAGTGTGTGACAGCACCTGCACTCACAGACACTCCACCCTCAGCCTATATTTTCTAATTATTTTGTTGTGCTCAGGATGCTTTTCCAACCCAAAATGTCAGTATTTCACATGAGACTCAACAATCAACTGCCTTTCTAGTCAGTTTACAGACAGCTAGTCACAAATCCTGCATGTTCAACCTTTAAAATTAAGCAGATCTCTCTTTGTTCACCAAGTTTAATCAATAGTTTAATCTAAAAAGTAAATCAGCAGCAACAAAAAAGTTACATTGTTATCATCTAGGTAAAAAGTTAACTCTTCACACTGTTTTCTAGTTAGCCAAGAGTTAACACATTACATTGTTTGCCATCTAGGTAAAAAGTTAACAAGCCTTCACATTTTAAGTTGGAGTTTAAAGACTTGGTACAGCAGAATTAAACTGGATTTATTTTTAAATTAAAATCTAAATTGTGGTTTATATTTAATCTGTCTTAATTCAAAGCTAGTTTAAAGGGCTGGTTTAACATAATTTAAAGTTTAACCGTGATTTAACCAGTTTTAAAAATTAATCCTTATTGGTGCAACACAGCCGAAGACATTTCCTTCTCCCACTTTATCTCTCTTCCTCTCCTCTTACTTTCTCCTCCACACACACTCTCTCTCTCTCTCTCACACACACACACACACACACACACACACACACACACCTCTGTATGGCTCCAGGCTGTACAAATGAGCTCTGCCACTTCAGAGAGCTAAAGAAAACTATTCTGATGTCAGTGGTAATTATTCAGCAGCGTGTTCCCACAACTTGTCCACCCCTCCCTCTCACTCTCTCTCGTTCTCTCCATCTTCATCTCCATCTTTCTCTCTGTGTGTGTGTGTGTGTGTGTGTGTGTGTGTGTGTGTGTGTAAAGGAGAAGCTTCTCTCTTAATCTGATCCAGATTTCACACTTTGTCACTCAGTATTTCAGTCTTGTACCTTTGGTGCTGTAAGTGTAATCCCCTCTAGGCGAGACACGACATGAACTAAATGATTTCACACTGGAGCTATTTGTCTTTCTTAGGTGAACAGAAAGTGTTTCTGTGTAGCACGACAGTGTATCGTCTGTGATCCTGTCACCTTTACTGTTTAACATTTCACAGAAGAGGACTAATGAAGACGTTTTTGTTTCAAATATATCCAAGCAAGCCACGAGGGAGGATTTATTTCAGGAGGTTTCAACTTATTTACATACTCTGTGTATTTCTATCCTGAAACCAAACCTTTACCGCAGGGTTCTGTACTTTTACTATCCACTTTTGAATCTGATTAATGATCCACCATAAAGCATGTATATCTCATATAGATCAACTATAACTGGATAAATGAAGGGAAATGAAAAAATGCAATGCAATGAAATTCTGATGGTTATTCTAATTTCCTAAATCTCAAATCTTTTTTTTCTTGTGATGTGAAAAAAAAAACCTATGAAAAGGAAGCAATCTGAAAAGCTGATATATGTGTGCTTGTTATAACAGGTCACAAGCCAAAAAGGTTGAGCTACATGTGACTTTCTGACTGGGATTTAAAATGAAGGAACTCTTAAACATGATTCAAAGCATTTCTCTTTCCTTATTTTTTTTAAAACTGACACTGATTTTTTTAAAACTCACATAGCTGGAACAAATCCATCCTAAAATGATCCATATTCTAATAATAGTGGCATTAAGAACACACTAAAACGTTTTTGGCTGGTTTCATGTACAGCTGTAAGAATTGTGTTGTGATAATATGATCATATTGTGTCATTTTATTTTAGTTGATTACACGACTATAAGAAAACCGTCACTGACAATAAACAAAATAAGTTGTCAAATATTTCTGATTCAGAGGTCCAGTGTATGGGATTTAAGGGGATCTATTAGCAAAAGATGGCAGAAATGGCCATATATTAAAGTAACTATAATCTAATTACGCATTTCTTCAAATGCAGTTAGTTTAGTTACTTTTTTTGTAATCTGATCACGTTGTCCCGATTACATGTAGTCTTGGTTAGACAATCAGTTTCATCATGTTATGAGTGATTTTGCACACAAAATATATGTTGACATTAATTTCAGTAATATTATGCACCCGTATTGTGATATTTTGTCATAAATGAGGCTGAATCATGTAGAGATGTAGATATTGAAGTAAATTAAAGTCACTGTCCACTGCACTGACTTGATCGGCCTGTAGATGGCACTGTAGTCTACCTCAGCCTTGTGTAAATCATGATATCGCCAGTGTGCATTCCTCTGCTGTGTGTGTGTGTGAAACCTTCGGACCACAGCTGCCTGTGATAGGGATCGACAGGATGAGGAAGGAGCGCTCAGGAGGTCACATACACACACACACACACACACACACACTTCTTCATGAACATCTGCTGCTTTTGAAGAAGGTGAAAAGCATGAGATCGAGGAATTGATGGACACACGCCGTTACACACTCACATGCAGTTTTGTTGCATTTCAGCAGAAGAGAGCTGAATGTTTTCATTTTATTACTCAAAGAGGAACAGGTGAGGATGGCTGACCTGGAGCACTCATATTCTCTTCAACACACATAAACAGACATCCCACATGTGAAGGCAGGCAGGCTGCTGCCTTTGAAGAGGCCTGGCCTCCTCCAACTGTCCCATGCATGCTTGAGTGATGTCAGCACGGCTGTGGAAAGATTCCTTTCCTGTCACACGCACACACACACAAACATACACACACTTCCTTATCACACACACTATCTCTTTTCATGCAAACACACACCAACTTGCACTGCCATTTTTACTACGTTCAAATCCACACACTCTTGCTTGCATAACACACACTGACTCTGACATTCTTCCTCTCTTTTTCTCTCTTACACACACACACAGAGCGACACACACTTGGCAGGATGTGCGGGGAGAAAAAGGGGCCGAAAGACAACACCGAGATTAGGAGGCTTTTGTCACGGCTCTGTGGCAGACTTTAAAGGCCTTGGCTCCCTTCCCCTCTGCCAGATTTCTTTCTTTTCTCACCCTGTCTGTCCACATCCCTCTCTTTTCATGGAAGGTAAACATTCAACACAGAGAGACGGAGGAAGGGTGGAAGGGAGGGATGGATGGGTGGAAGAAGGATGGAAGCCGCCTGTTGCCCCCTTTTAGCCTCTTTTTTGTGTTTTTGTTTTCCTAGTTTTAATGGCGGCTTTGTGGCTGTGTGGAGGATGAGTGCAGAGAGGGAGAGGTATGCAAACAGAACGGTGCTTCAATGCCTGCCAGGTGTCTGTGTTGTTCCCATCTGTGTGTGTGTGTGTGTGTGTGTGTGTGTGTGGTGCATGCATCCGTGCTTTTGTGTACACACTTCCATGTGTAGCTGTGTGCACATGTTGCACTTTCAGTCTCTTCTCCAGGTGAGTGTGTGCATGTATAGGTATCTGTCGCGGTTTCTATGAGTACATGCGTGTTGTGTTTTCTCCCAGGTGCGTGTCTGTGTGTGTGAGAGCCCTTCATGGTCACTGACTCCATTCACCTGAGCCGTCCTTTCACAGTGAAAAGGCAGTTGCCGGTAAAAAGCTCTTTGGACAGCTTCTCTTCATCACCAACCACAGCTGCTGTTGACTCAAGCGCCCAGGAATCTCCTCCATGGGTTCACACCCTTTTAAACCAGCCAACCGCACACCAGAACCTTCTCTCTGTGAGGGAGCGAAAGGTCCTGCAAGACCTCAAGGTCTAAAGGACTAAACATTTGCTCTGGCAATGGACAAGACTTAGTCTAATGCAGCCATCTAATTGTCCAGAGAAAGTAGGGCTGCAATAGAGAAGAACAAACCAATTCTCCAACACTCAGAGAGAACTGAACTTGCAAAACCAATTTTTTTTTTGCCTCTTTTCTCTTTGGTATCTCCTGGTATAAAGCAACAACATGCATATCACAGTATCTCTGGTAACTGAAGTTGAAATAGTTTTGTCTCTCTGTGTCAAATAACCACAAAACCCTTCCTAAGTCTTGTCTGCTTTGGAACTTTGGTCAACTTTCTCCTGTCTTGTACCTAGATATGATATGTGCTAGGCTCGTCTATGGAAGAAAAAAATATTGAAGACAAACAGGAAAACAAACTCCTGTGAGTTAATATTTTAAAAATAAACAGTAGCTAACTTGCTAGCTAATCTACATCAATAGTTAAGTAGTTAGTGTCATCTGATAACTAATGTTTGTAAAATGCAAGCTAACTAGCAGAAATGTAATATGTAAACCTAAGAAACTGCAGCAAATATTTTTTTTTCTGTGGCGCAAAAAGATCTTTTCCCACCAACAGGCCATGATCAAGACAACCCAAACCTCAAACAAGCTCACTTATGACTTTTTTAAATATTTGTAAATATATGATATTTATATATATTTATATATATACACATATATATAATATATCTTGGAAGTAAACAAAGAAATAAGAAATTAAAAAACGTTTTTGGCTTACACACCAGGTGAGCAACTCTGACTGGACAGAACGAGCACCATCTTTATAAAACATGTTTGCTAACTAGATAGCAAATCTACATCTACTTTAGCAAGATAGTTACATCTGATAGCTTAGTTTAACAAAACACTAGCTATATAGCTAGCTGTAAATCTTTAGGTAGTGAGTTTGCTGGAGTTTTTCTAACCTTAGCTGACATAAGACGCAGCTACATGTTGCTTTTATAGGGCCCTCAGCAACATCTTTTAACCATCTTTGAGTTTTCTTTTCAACACACACACACACACAAGTCTAGCATTTACCATAATCTAAGTGCAGGAAACAGGAAAGCAGAAATATTGTTCGAGGTTCTGGTGTCAAGCTTGCTCAACTGTTATTGGAGCTTAGAGCAAAAATAAAAAAAAAAAAAAAGGAAAAAAGAAAAATTGCTACATGAAATTAGTTACATTCACTAAAGGTTCACGTCAAAAGAAAGATTAAACTTCATTCCAACAAAAGAGACATTCTTCATCTCAGAAGCTCAGAAGTCACATCACTCACTGTGTTCACCTACAGCACATTTTTATTTTTTATTTTCTAAAAAAATAAACTTCATTCATTTTGCAAAACAACAACAATCAATATGTGAAGGATGTTCAGATGTCTAGATAACACCCCTGCTGACAGACAGATCACACAATATGAAATCTTCATGCCCATCTAGGGTGAATTTTCTCAAATTATGACCGAGGCAAAAAGTCTGTAATTTAGACAGGTCTCACAAAAAAGAGTTTATATTGAGAAATAAAATAAATGCTCCAATGGTGAAAAAGCTTGCCTTACATAAAATAACCATTTCAAAGATCAAGAAAACAGTTTATAATTTTACAGCACACTTTGTGAAATAACACACAGTAAAAACTGGGTATATTGTGGATTGGACAGTAATAGTTTTCGAACTGAGTTGGATGGTCACTTGAGACCTCAAACACCTGAATGTATGTTTTAACAGGATAATCTCTGCTCTTTTGCGTAACAGGAACCCTGGCCTGATAGTTGATGTGTTTATTGTTGTGAACCTCTAACTGTATACTGACTTCTTGGCTTGACCTCTCTTGGAAAGATATAATCTCAACGAGGCGCTCTCCTCCTTCAAGTTAAACAAAGGTTACATAAAAATACACAGAAAATACTTCTGTCCGCTGCACTAAATGGTATTTTGTTTTTCACTAAGAAATTGAAAGTTATTAGTTGTTAGATTCAGACAGTGGTTTGCAGCTCGATAAGCTGATCCTAATTAGGTCATTTAAAAATGTAGTCAAGACTTTGGAGGCAAATGCAAGTGGAATTTTTAATTGCTAGATTAATTTCCTCCTGTCTGTCTTCTGAGGCATATGATTCTGAGTTCATACAACACTGTAAAAATGAAAAAGTTGAGAAAACACAAAATTTCAAGGCAACTACTTCCATTGACTTTTTGAGTTTTGAGCCCAACTCAGACTCTTAAAGGGGAGGTCTGTCATTTCCTGTTGTGGGTCATAAAGTGACCATGATAAACCATCAGAAATTGAAGAAACATGCTCGCTGTCTGACATCAATGCTGCAGCCGTGGTGTCCTCCTTTGACGTTTCTATTCCGGGCCGCAATAACCGATTTGTTATGTTAATCAGAGTTCAAATGAACTCTGAATGTTCACAGATTGAGTGAGTGTCTGTTTACGAATCGTAAGAAATCATTAATAATCTTGAAGGAACAGTAGATGTTTGTAATGCTTAAGTTAAGAAATATGTCAGGCAGTGCTCGTCTTTACGCCTGCAGTGTTCCTGCAGCCTGCCTGAGCTTCCTCGAGCCGGGGGTGGAGGGGCGGAGGAAACAACCCGCCTCAACTATACATATATAGAAAATAGAGATTCAACCTCCAACACTGCTCCTTTCAGTTTTGAAAAAGTTTTATCAACTAATAATGTTCTATTGAGATAATTTACTACATTCTTTCTATTTCAAAAATGGCTGAGTAAAAACAGTGAAGGAAATGTGAATAATAGTTAATAATTGAATATTTTCAGTTTAATTCAATTTAATTTTCAAGCACCCAAATAATGATAAATCGGGTGCACAGCTCACTGTGAGCAGCTCTTTAAACACATTTTTGGCGGGTTTCTAAAACTCAGATTCAACAGATTCAAACTAAATTATCTCAGTAAAACATTATAGGTTGGCAAAACTTTTTTTTAGTTTATTTCAAAACTCGATTCAAAACTCAAAAATTTAGTTTAAATAGTTGCCTTGAAATTATTTGTTTGTTGTTTGTTTGTGAACTTCGTTATTTTTTTGAAACACTGTGCTGCTTCTATCCAGGGCTCTTTTGAAAAGAAGAATTTTTAATCTCAATAGGAATAACCTGGTTACATAAAAGTTAAGTCATACATGGAGGTCACTCCAATATTGCCTTAAAGGTATAATCTGTAACATTTTCCCCTTTTGATTATCACTTATGCCACAGTAGAAATGTGCGGTGATGGTTGTATCTGCAGTTTTCTTATTTGTTTACTTCATGTTTTGCTGTGCTTGGGACGTTTCACCAACCTAAAACGTTGGCATTTGACATCCAGGTGCAGAATTTTTCGAATTGGATTCAAGTGCCCAAATGACAAATCAAAGTAGAGACAGATGTGACAGATGTGACAGGATGATGATTTCTCCTCCCTTCCTGTTCTGTACATTTCTTTCCCCTCTCGTTTGACACTTCCACACTCCTCACTGATCTCCTCTCCATTTTCTCATCTCCTCTCATCATCACAGAGCAGCAGTGAGCTCAACACATCTGTCAGCAGCTCCGCTCTGTGTCATCCTCCTCCTCCCTGCTCCTCTTCATCTTTTCCTCCTCTGTCTGTCCTCCCTTCAACTCCTCAAGTCGATCAAATTCTCAGGAGGTAACCAGGAACACAAAAAGCAGGAAAAAGCTAATCTCTGAGATAAGAGAAGCATGAGAGTTGAATGTCAAGGATGAAAACTGCCTGGAAAGTCACATATTTGCCTTGTACGTCTATAAGCAGACCAGATTTTTCCTGTTCTTACATCACATTTACAAAAATGTAGCATGTAATATGTCTTTCATAACTTTAATCCTTACACCTCTGCTGTTTATTTATGTATGAGTGGTGAAGCTCACCAGATGCATAGAAATCCACAGGAACCAGGATGTGTAAATCCCTGGGTTAGGTCATATAGTCATGAGTAGCTGCTGACTTTCAAAACCGCAGATTCCTGTGAGGTGATTTGCTTCTTTGTAGATTTTCAGTGTTTCCTTTTTTTTTTTTTTTTTAAAAAAAAAAAAAGGAAGAAAGGTTCAAGGGACTCTTCTGGTAAAAGTTACAAAGACATTATTCAGATACCTATTTCATGATGATCTATTTCATGTTAAAATAGAGCTTCCCCTTTAGTAGATTTACGATGATTGCAAACACCTGAACCTGAAGCCAGTCAGCTCACAGGTGACAAATGCAAAGGGTGGCCATGCCATTGGTCTGAAAGAAGGAAGAAGAGGAAAAGAAGAGAGATACAAAAGAGAGAACAAAATAAGAAATAATGGAAATACAGAAAACAAGAGAAGAAAAAACAATAAGTTTAATAACCACTGCAAACGACTACAAAAAAGACTGAAATCATTTTCTTGTTTTAGTCCTGGGTAAATGTCTCCCTGCAATAATAATTTCAGTTGATCACCACCAGAATGCTATTTCTGTCTTTTCCAAAACTTCATTTCCTTTTCCCCAGCACCTCAAACCTTTGCTTAAAAATGATGAAGCGGTAAATGTGTACTGATCATCCTGTTTTGATCATTGTGAACATTCAATACACGAGAGAAACTACATATAGACATATATGGGTCATATCCATTTTAAGTGTGATGTCTGATTCAATTTAAATGAAATCTGGGGAAACAAGGAAAGCAAAGCCATTACAGAACACATTTTTTTTTAGTTGTTGTTGTTACTCTGACTAAAACAAGTGACTGAATATAAAGCCAGCTCATTGATCTTTATTGTCAGCAACATGTGGTGTTCAGTCCCATGGTGCAGCCACCAGTGTGCCACGGTGAGCCTGTGCCACCCAAAGAGGCAGCTGGCACACCCAAAAATCAGATGCAGAATAAACGTTGAACTGACCTGCTGTGACTCCAGTGGGCATCATGGGAGATTAGCAGTGTAGTAAACAATACAGCTAATGATACAATAGCTTAGAGACTTAACAGACTCTCATTTGAAAGGGAACTTTGGAATCTAAAGAAATTAATTGAATCTTTTAAGCTCAGATCTCGCTGTCTTTCCCTTTAAAACCTGAATAACAATTTCAATTTCAATTTAATTTTTTATTATCATCCACTTTTGTTTCCATGCCCTGCCCTGTTTGCCCGCCCTGTTGACTTGCTGCCACCTCCACCCTTTCACAGTGCCTCATCTTTTCAACAGAGTTTTCTTTCATCATCTTCTTCTCCTAAATGAGTCACAGAGGGAGAGAGATGCTGGGCCTTCACACCCTCCATCTGCACGCACCGCATGTCCATCCGTCATCTCTCCAGACAGACACGATGACAGACGAAACGCCGGCTGCCGCTCTCACAATTGAAGGGCTACAACTATTTAGAGAAGGACGTCCACTTAAAGACAGTCCCATGGTACAGTGAGCTATTGTACTGCGCTGGAATCTCTTGCTGTGAGGTGACAGAGGACAGAGAAAACTCAAGGAGTGAGAAACAGAGCAGGCATCGGAAAACAGCTACAAAATACTAGATCGATGGTTCATAGATACTCAGAGCTTTTTCTGACCTTGCAGATTCTTTCAAATTAGATGAAATCTTTAAGAATAAAGAAAATAACATAGATTTAACTTTTTTAATGGCACCAATAAAATGATTACAATGGGAGAAAACAAAAATTTGACCTAAATGACAATAGACTGTACAAGATTGTCGATACAAAGATTATCGATAAAATTTTGTATATTCCGTCAGCACGTATAAATACAGTATCTTACAATGACATGAACATGGTATTTGCTACATAGCTTACATAACTACTATAACACAAAATCCACTCATGCAGTATAATGCCCAATTATATGAAATAAACAAACATGTTTTAAAGAAAATAAATTAGAAACACACTTTCTTTTTGAATCTTGAGACAATTTAGCATTTACAATTTTTTCGTGGGCCAATGTGTCACTAGAGCTACTGTCTGGTCCAAAGCTTTCTCACTAAATTACTATACTTACTATCATTTCAACATTAATGTCATTCCATGTACATGCTAGTGGTAAGTGCACATATACACAGTATGTTTATTGGCAGTCCATTAGCTTTAACACAAAAAAACTGGGTTTAACTTGTGAGATGAGTGAAAAAAAAAAAAGAAAAAAGGTTGTTGATTGAGGAAAATGTTACCATTCGGAAACTTTTCCACCCCTTGAACTCTGGAAGGAAAACTTTACAGTGAAAGGACACACTCCAGCTGTTCAGGGTGACTTTGTCAGTAGATGTTTCAAAACAGAAAAGATGGAAGGACAGTGGATTCACTCAATATTTCAAGACCTATCTTCAGTTTAAGGGATATTTTGTTTTTTGACGTAGGGTTGAGTGAGGCAGTCAGTACTCCCTCAGTTTGTAGAAGCAGCAGGAGTACCGGTGTTGGTAAGTAATATACTGCTGTGGACAGGGTCTGCAGGTCTATGATATATTTAGTATATACTTAGACCGCTTTACCTTGACACCAGACAGCCTTTTCTGATGTAAAACTACCGTTGTAACATATGAGCCAAATATCACTCTCTCCATACTAACCAAACTCCACCTTGCAGAACATGTGAGCTGCTGGTCTACTGCAGCCTCCATCAGTTACTTAGTTTGTTATTGTGTGACTTCTGTGTTTTAAAAAGTAAGTTCAGATTCACTGAGGTCACACAATAACACAAACTAAGTAACAAATTGAGGGAGAAGAAGACCAGCAACTCCTGTGTTCTGCAAGGTAAAATGACTGATTTCTCGCATGGAGTTTGGTTGGTTTGGACAGAGAAACTTATTCTTTGTTTCGCTGATGTTACGTGTGCAGGTATACAGGTGTGGCTCATCTTATCTGAAGACTGTGCATTTTTACAGGCTACTCCTTCTTAAAAGTGTTTTCATTCAGAAAGTGAAATGATACAAAGATCACAATCACTAAAAGGGGTTCATCATATACAAAAAAAGAGACTGGATAGTGAATAGTAGTTGGTTTACAGGCCCAGAATTCCTTTCAGGACAAAGATAAGATAACAATGAGTATTATAAAAAAAAAAAAGGGTTTATATAATATGAATATATTTGTATATTTTCCAACTTTAAAGATTTCTGTGCAAAAATACATGCTAACTAAAGTTACCAGTTGTTTCAATATAACACACCGTTGTAAAGTTCTCATTGTTGTATTTTGTCCTAAGAAGGTAAGCAAAGAGAGACGTTCACCTAATCAAAATGAAATCAACCACATCGCAAGCCCAGTTTCTTTTTTTGCATTTTAACATCTCTGGACAAAGTCACCCCACTGTTGTAGCCATACACATGACCGCATATGCCTTTCAGAGAGTGTTACAATCTAAATCTTATAGTATATCACATACACAGTTTTTATCTAGTGGTCAGATTCATAAGCACACGCACAGGAACAACAAGATGGACACCTGAGAAAGAGTGAAAAGAAGTCTGTTGCACAGAAAGTGGCCGTGTACTGAAAAGGTTAAGTTGGGGCTGATTTCTGATGAGGTTTGTGTCAATGTAAGTGTTTTTATCGCATTACACCAAACAGGAGCACTGAATGCAAAAACTCATTTTTTTGTTATGCAAGGTGCAACAAAATTTCATGAGAGTGAGAGAAAACTCACACTGGCTGTATTTGAAATTGCCTACTATACTACTGTACTACATTTGCTTTCCAAAACCAGAAATGTTTGGCCTAGCATACCGCCAGTTACACTGATGAGATTACCACTTTGAAAAGCAGTATGCAGTATGTACTACAGACCACATAGTGTGTTTGTTGGTAGCATCTAGTAGGCATTTCCAAACACAGCCACAGTCACAGAGTCATTTAAGCCACAGAGTTTAAAATGGCATTATAGTGATAGCAGGGTTGTATGAAGTATTTACCTAGAGTCAGTGTATTACCTACAGTGGATACCAGTCCACACAGCCCCAGGTTGGAGAAGCAGAGAGGGGCACCAGCACAGAAGCTAAGCAACGTACTGCTGTGGACAGGATCAGCAGTGAAATCTATTTTTGCCACTTCAAAAAGGTTCACCTAAACAAATCAATATCAGTTTAAATATACGCTATATTTATAATATTCTCACGGTTTTACTTTGCTGTCACACAGTCTTTTCTGACAGGAAACCACAACTATATAAGTCAAATATCACTCTCTACAAACCTACCAAACTCCATAGGTGAAGTCAGTCATTTTACCTGGCAGAACGCAGGCATTGCTGGTCTACCACTGCCTTCATCTGTTAAGTTTGCTTGTGCGATTTTGCAGTTGTAAAAGGAATAACACAAACAAACTCACAAATCAAGGCAGTGGTAGACCAGCAACTCCCACATTCTTTAAGGTAAAATTACTGATTTCGCCTGTGGAGTGATATTTGGCTTATATAACGGCGGATTCCCAGCAGAAAAGCCTATCTGATGGCAAAGTAAATCAGTGAAAATATTCTTTATATAGAATTCACTTAAAGTGATACAGATTTTTTTTAAACTGACCTTTTTTAAGTGGCTAAAATATCTTTAGTTGCTGATCTTGTCAGTACAGTACATTGCTTAGCTTCCATGCAGGCACTCCTCTCTACTTCTGCTGTAGGTATTACAGTGACTATAAGTACCTCATACAACACTACATCAAATATTCTTAACTATCCGTTTAACATGAGACCCAATTGTGATTCAGTGGTGCCTAAACTGATAGAAATGCACTTAAACACAATAGTAAATGTTGAATATTTCTGTCTCTTTAAGTGGTCAATAAAATTAGTGGTAAGTCTGCAGAAGAGTGAATCATATTATAAAGAACTGAATATCAAAACCAACTTTTTAAAATGTGTCAAGAAATTGTAACTCATTACCACTGTACAGTACTGCAGTATATGTACATGTAGCTAGTCATCAACATATCTTTCTGCAGAATATATGGCTCCAAATTTAAGTGACAAAAAACACTGCTAACTGATTACGTTTTTAAGCTGTACCCCATCATTTTACAGTTTTATTTTCCATTTTCCTGATGAGGGTGACAGATGGCTCTCTAGGTAAGAAGGCAGCAATTTATTCCAAACTGTTCCTCTTTAGATAAAAACAACAGATGAGTCCCTCTGCTTCGTAACAAACCACGTGTGGAACGGAGCACATGCAAAACCTGTTCCTTTATACTTGAGGTCATATGGTGAGGCGCTTTAAGAAGAAGAGTTGAGGACTTCAAGTATCATTCTTAAGATGAAGTTCCTCTCTTTTTAAGCCCTCTAAATCTCTTAACAGATTAACAAGAATCTGTGACATATCCAATGATCCAACAGTGATCCACGAAATCTGGAAACAATTCTCAGAAGGCACTGTTTTACACCGAGGCACTGCTGTTGATCTTCCCTTTGTGCTGTTGGCTAAAGAGGTTTGAATGTATGGCATGAGAAGTGATATCCTTCATCCCTCTCTGAAGTCAGCGAGCATCAATCAAAGCTGAAAAGGAGACGAAATAGGAAATGCCAAGTTTTTTCCAGGAAGTAAAGGGGCAGAAATTGCTGATGTATTTAAAGAGGAGAAATCACACTGTAGCTGTTGCTAAAATCAATCTACACCCTTAGACATAAGGGTCCCAAAAGGGTTCTCCCTGAAGGGCTAAGGTTCTACCCAGAACCATTTGCTTCCCTTTTTTGAAGAAACTTTTTTTTTTTTTTTTTATCCAAAGAACCCTTTTTTAGAAGAAGGAATTCTGCAAGGATTTTTGATTGGTTGTCTGTTTTTTGTATCATAATATAAAAGGGTTCTTAGCAGAACCCCCTGCATGAGTTGTAGATAAAATACTGGGAATACAAAAAGGTTCTTTGTGGAAAACCCTCAGGGCCCTTTTCCACCAAATTATAGTTCTGGTTCTTAAACCAGTTCGGTTCAATATCCCTGGAACCTTGGAACCAATATCCTTGCTATGTAGTAAACCAGCCCGAATTTCCACCAGTTTGAGTGGAACCAATGTCATCAACAGGGGGTGCTGTACAATGACCTGTAGAACATAACACACCCACTTTGGTTCCCAAGGAAAACCTGCAAAGTTTTGATTCTAGCAGGAAACTGACTTTCCGAACCAGGTTATTTTTGGTGGAAAAAGTTCAAAATTGGGCGCTTTAACTGTAACGAGGGGTTCCATGTTGATGGAAAAGGTTGTCATTGTGTTCCAGATGGAACCATTGGAACAGAAAAAGGTTCTCAGTAGAACCCCCTTGATGGTTTTAGAGTAAGCCATGAGTGTGTTCTACATAAAACCCTTCAAATATAAAAAGGATGTTGGTAGACCTCCCTGTGTGGGTTCTAGATTAATCCCTTGAAATTTATAAAAGTTCTCTGTAGAACCCCCTCACTGTGTTCTAGATGAAATCCTTGGAATATAAAAAGGTTCTCAGTAGAACCTTGTGGGTGGGTTCTTGTTTGCACCGAGAGAATACGGAGAGGTTTTTGAAAGAACTTCCAGAGAGGACTCTGGGTTGAACCATTACACCACAGAAGGGTTCTCTGTAGAACCTATCATAGGGGGTTTTGGATGAAACCTTGCACAGATGGTTCTGGGTATAACCTTTTATGTTGGATTCTAGGTATAACTCTCTGAAAAGGTTTCTTTATAAAAGTAGAACCTTTAAAAAGTTTTCTACCAGGAACCAAGAAGGGTTCTCCTATGTGGACAAGCCAAAGAACCCTTTATGGTTCTAATCAGCACGTTTATTTCTAAGAGTGTAGTGAGAACTAAGTAACCCAGTTAGACACCAGCTCTTTCTTTCTCTCACAGTACCCAGATAGCAGCTGAACCCGGCAGAAGCAAAAACCAGCAGCCGAGGGAGTGGATACAGCGGGAGTCTGTCTTGATTTGTGTTTCTTATGGCTCAGTTGGGCTGAGGCCTGAGATATACTCTCAAAATATGCATTTCATTACATACATGCTATATTGTTCTTTATAGATTACCCAGATTGAAGCAGCATGCTAAATGCTATATAATTGTATTCCACTATATACACGAGTAGCTATAGTTGGAGCCTTGTAGTTTAGGCAAGCTGTATTTCATGTTACTGAGGAGGATGTGGCTGTGTCCAAAGTACTTGTTAAGTGTTCGTTGTTGCTTCAAATAAGGCCTTTGAGCAAAAAATAATCTGAAGAAAAGTTTTCATATAAAAAAAGCTTGAATAAAACATATTTTAGGATTTTTCTCTCAGATTTCCCTGGATTGGCCTCCAGACAGGCAAAAAATAAGGATCTTTGTTCTCTTTCTTTACATTCTTCATTGTTTGTTTGAATAACTCCATGGCTGCAGCAGAATGAGGAAGATGATCCCATGTTTCTGTATATGAATTTCCATGGTCTCTTGTATGTAGCTTTCCTTGTTTTGTCAGCAGTTAGTGTGAACTGTTGTGAATGAGTCTGCATGCACAGGAACATGTGCAGGTTCATGCTGCTAGCCTCGATGCTAACACTGGTAGTGAATGTGCTGGTGCTGGTGTACTTTTCCGTCCACGTGTGAATGTGTATGCGTGTGTATATCCGTGTAGATCTTCGGGTAGACCTTGGGAGCCAACCCAGCGCCTCCCTGAGCCAGGAGCAGCTGCTGATGGGCGATGTAGTCCTCATATGAAAGACAATCTTTATCCCCGTTGGCCGGTTGAGGAGGCAGCACCGGGCAGGCTCGGTCACGATTGGCCGCAGGTAGACGCTGAGCGGCAGGAAGAGCAGAGGAGGATGGGGAAGAGGAAGAGGAGCAGGTGCGTTTTGATTGGCAGAACCAGAGGAGAGCAGTGCCCAAGATGAAGGCGACACCTGCTGGTATTCCAATGATGACAGGCCAGGGGAGGCTCGGCGATGTTGCTGTGGGGACAGCGTTGTTTTGGGGCTTCAGATCTGCAAAAGGAGCAAGAGGTCAGGAAATTGTGTGTAAAACTGAGTAGAGCAGTCCAAATAGTGAAATGGAGGCACGGCAGAGACGCGCAAGCTCAAGAGTCCTGCACTGAAGGTTGATCAGCTGTCAGTTGTTTGCCAATGTAAAGTTAAGCCTGTGATCCTGAAAACAAGCCCACTGCTCTGAAAATGCACACCCAACTCATAAACAGACACTCATTCTGCAAAAAAAAGAAGGCATTGATTTGAAATCTAATTAATGCCAAAGGGACATACATAACAGTTATTCTGGTCCAGGGGGGCGGGGAGACACTGCGGATGTAGCCTTCAGGTCAAGTCAGGCGAGTGTTTCAATATAACATGTTTACTTGATCTCTGATGACACATAATGGTTATTTTATAATATTTTACAGTAAATTTATTGTGGATTTCTGCTTTAACAAAGGGAAAAACAACAGAATAATCTGTCCAGATGTTAAAATAACAAACTTGGTTGGTTTGTTTTGTAGGTTGAGCAGCATCCTGCCAGTCATGGCAACGTGATAGTTAGCTTAACTTGCTGTTTAGTGGTTGTTATGAACCACCATGTAGTTAGCTGATGGTCGGCCCCTGCGTGTCAACAACTATCATGATAAGAATTTTTAAAAAAATGAATGTTTTTATTTTTTTTTCCAAAAGTGACAAGTTTCAAAGCCTTGAAGAAACTACCCAAAATCTTGTCCAAGTGCAACAAAAGACATTTTGATTGAATTACGTGAAGACGAAAAGCTATTTAATGCACAGGGGCACTTCAAAGTGTCAATATTATAAGGATATATGTCAAATTTAGACATCAATCCAGCACCTTCAACTGGTCAGACTTCAGGAAATGTATCTAATAAGGGCTAGCGTTAGCAGAGTCTAATATTACAATACATGTAACTGGTATTAGCACAAGCAACAGCAGCAAAACAACTTTTTAGCTTTACTGCCTCTTATCAAAGCTGCTGGTGAGGTATGTTCCTCTCTAGTCATGTAAACCAGAGAAATAACTTGACATAACCCCAGTCCTCTGACCTGGTAGAACTGTCAGGTAGGCACTCCTGAAGCTGTAGCCCATCGTGTTGGCTCCCAGGCAGATGTACATGCCGGCATCCTCCTCCTTCGCTCTTGTTATCAGCAGCTTGTTGAGGTAGGATCCGTCAGGACGTGACCAAACCTCCCCTGTGGGCAGGACCACAAAGCGGTGGTCTCCAACCTGTGAATAAATTTATACAAATGCGCCATGTGTTTATTGATCAAATCAGTCAAATATTACTAGTTAACCTTTTTTTTGCCTGAGAGAAGTGTGTTTACATGCAGAACTGCTTGTGTTTGTACCTCTATGGTGGAGTTAAATTTGTTCTCGTCACCAGGTTCGACTCTCTTAAGCCACTGAATAACTGGCTTGACGTCGCTGCGGACTTTACACTGGAAAGATGTGGTTCCTCCGTAGTCCACAGTGGTGTTGACAGGGTGAGTGCCAGTCAGAATGGGTTTAGAGTTGGTACGCTCTGTGGAAACACACCATAGAGACAAACACACAAACACAGAAAGAGAAATTATATTTAATATGACATTATATTTTAGTTGACAAAGTGTGAATAGACGAAATTGTTTCTTTATTTTGTAAATTCAAATTCACCTCTAATTGAATTAAAACCAGTAGCACAGTAAGGAAATAGCATGCACCCTTTTCATTCAATGTATTTGAACTTAATGGGACTTATAAAAGCCCTGAGAAAATGTGGTTTTCAAGCAGTATTTGCACAGTATCTGCTGTATTCAGCACCACATCCTCCCTCTCTGCTGAAGTTACACAAACAGATCCCTTATCTTCAGCTCCTGCCTTTTCTTTCTCAGTTTATACAGCAGAATAAACACACCTGCCAGAGACATTCAATAGTCTCTTTAAGTATCTGTAATGCAATCACATGAGAACGTAACACGAGAAAATTAGATTAGATTAGATTTATTTTCCCCCCTTCCTGCTTGATATCAGCTGCTTTTAGACCTTTCTTTGGCAGAATTCAGAAGGTACATTCAGTTTTGGCTGTTGAAGGATTATTTCATGAAGGTGGACAGGAATGTAGTTTACAAATTTTCACTGATTTTCAGGGAGGATCATGTGGCGATGTGGAGAACTGGAGGTATAGGCTTTACTTTAGAAATAGTTTAGTTTCAGACTTTAAAACCGGGTTGCACTCAAGATTAAATAAAGATGAACTTAATTAAGATTAGTTCTAATCAGTAAAGTAAATACAGATTTTAAATAAATAAATAATTATAAAAGCGGGCAGGAAACTGTATTCCTTAACAAAACGTTAGATTGTTTGGAAGCTCGCTAAAGAGTTAACAAAACATTACATCGACTGGTAGCTAGCTAAAGAGTTAAAACATCACATTGTTAGATAGTGACCTAAAACATTAACAAAATGATGCATCGTTTGGTTGCCAGCTTAAAAGTTAACAACATTTTAGACTGTTTGGTAGCTCGCGAAAAAGTTTAGAAAACATAAAACTGTTTGGTAGATAAAAAGCTAACTAGTTACTTAGTTAATTCGCCAAGCATGATAGCAAAACAGCTCTAATTTCTCCCCCTTTTCAAAACACTTGTTGGTGTAGTGGAACAATATCAAAATTACATAAAATTAAAAAACAGACAATGGCAGAGTAAGGAAAAAAGACGTACTGAGTTTTACGGTGAGGCTAAATTTAATCTTTCTAATCTAAGCTTGTTTAAAACATAATTTAATGTTAAACCATAATTCATGAATGAATCATGGTTTAACATTAACAACATGAATCCTTGTTGGTGCAGCCCAGCCTAAGAACACCTTGCAGTGCTAACTTCATAGTTTTCAGTGTGTGTGTAGTTTCACACATGGTGCTGCAGAGAGCTCCTTAAACTGTTTGAACTGAATGTGTTAATGTAGTCACAGCACGTCCCAAAGACATCTGGTAAGCATGTCTACTGATTATAAAATGCAAAGAAAGCACAAACACAAACATCACTGCCAAAAGCAGCTGACTAATCAGTTCAGTTTCATCAGTTTGGGAACATTTTTTCACTGACAAAAACAGCATTGAGAAAAATTTATTGACACAAAAGCAATAAAAACGAGATGAAAATGTTACGAAGGGACAGGCAGAATCCGATATGACATGGGGCATTTCTTCCTTTAGCTCCCTCCTCCAAAGCTCCATCTGTCTGATATTTAGTTGAACTGGACTAACTGAACTAAAACTGGACTTAGACTAAAACAATTCAAATGACTAAAATATGAAAATGGCCATTATTTTTGCTTTTAGGTGTTTAGGTACAGTAAAGCTCAAGAGAGATGCCACACGGTGCAGGGATAACATGCATTTAATATAACTGATCTCAATATTAATATGCTCTAAAAAGGAAGCTATTATTCAATAAGGTGCAAACCTGCCAACCAGATAAATGATCATATTTATTATGTTCCTGCTGTGCTATATTCGAGTATCTCTATATTTCTGGGTTATATTCTGTTTGTTTTGTGAGAACTTTACTGGTTTTCTGTCCTGGACTTTTTCTAGTTTTCTTTCTAACAGCTGTGAATGACTGACAGCTGAGTGAATCTCTACTGATAGAGAAAATGTCACATTTGACATAAGCAAGCAGCGGTTTGATTTACTTCCTTTCTGTATGCGTGTGTGTGTGTGTGTGTGTGTGTGTGTCTTTCAAGAAAGACTACAGCTGTACTTTAATGTACAACAGATGTGGTGAGTAAAGTGAGAGCAGCTCGTCGGAGGCTCTCAGACGTATCACATTCAGTAACATACTGTTCAGCGCACAAATTCAACTCCACCAAACAGCTCAACATTAAATCACTGAGCACCAAAACAGCTTTTGCAGCCTTCCAACAACACATAAGGCATCAGAAAACACTCACAACTCATCAGAACACACATTCTGCTCCCACCAGTAAAAGGAGACCTTTTTTAGACTGAAACTGCAGCTGGCTGAAAAACCTGCTGAACATTCCTCGCTCGCTTCACTGATGTTTACCGACAGGCCTGGTGGTGATCAATAAATGCCACTGAAGTGAAAGGAGGCTTTAAAAAGCTATTTTAAACTTGTATTCCTGATGTGACTCGTTAGCCAGCACACTGATGCATGTGGGCACTGTGTCTCCACTTTACAACCAACCACAAAAGACTTCAATTAAATTAATCACAGCAAGTTGCATTAACGGAGAAATCTGTAATACATTTACAGTAATAAATCACAAAATGACCAAAATATGTCATCAGAGATCAAGGAAACATTCTAAGTTAAAATACTTGTGTTATTGTTTGCCTGTTTCACGTTAATTAGCGTTCAAATTAATGCTGAATGTTCACAGAATGAGTTGGCATTTGTTTATGAGTCGTAAGAAATCATTAATAATCTTTTAGAAGGAGCAGATGTTTCTAACTGTTAAATTGAGCAATATGTTAATGGAGTCTGGCAGGCAGTGAGACAGGCAGTCACTTAACTTAAAGTCCAGAGTAAGGATTTTTCTTTATATATATATACATATATATATATATATATATATACATATTGTTTTACTGATGAGAGAATACTGCGTATTCTGAAAGAATCTTGGGCCCGTGGTTAATGTTTATAGAGTTTTTGGATTTGCAGTTTAAGAGAACTGTTTTCTTGGTGACAGTGAGAGAAACAAGTGACCTGTTCTTGTATTTGTTTGACATGTTGATTACTGAAGTATCTCGTAGTAAACAGAGTTGTGGGGATGAAGGGATGCTGCAGTCAAAGATGGTGGGGGTACAGCAAACTTTCAAAACTTACAATGCATTGTTTTGTGTCTATAATTAGCACAGGCACTTTGTCACAATACTGAGTTTCACTAACTAACACTGACTAGACATTTTAATCAAAATTATTGCTAGGGACATTTCAGTAATCCCTGGATATACTGGTTTTAGGACTGTTGGTTGAACAAAACAAACAATTTAGCAACATGTCCTTGAGCCCTGGAAACTTGTGATGGACATTTTTTCACTATTATCCAACATTTTATATGCTAATATACTCTACATGACTCAGAGTCACAGCTAACATACTGTAGCTCAAAAAGGTCATTGTGAAAGGGGAAATGTGGTAGTTTCACTTAGCTGCTCTCTACTTACCATCTATATTATCTTTATAATAAAATTGTCAAGCAAAAAGTGTCAAACCATCATTTTTTGCTACTTTGATAACTGATCAAGATCTTTGAGGTTCAGCGTGTCATTTCTCTGTCTAGAATTGGTGACTTACGTATGACCTCCACTTTGTAGGTAGCGT
This sequence comes from Lutjanus erythropterus, assembly GCF_056507025.1. Lineage (NCBI taxonomy): Eukaryota > Metazoa > Chordata > Actinopteri > Lutjaniformes > Lutjanidae > Lutjanus > Lutjanus erythropterus. Next base: position 32,434,350 of record NC_139321.1, on the reverse strand, counting down.
TGATCTCTCCGGCTCTGTTAGAGACGTGGCAGGTGTACTTCCCGCTGTGCTCTGGCGTCAGGTTCTTCAGACTCAGGGTCCACTTCTTCTTCTTGCCTTCCTCTCCTGCTGCTCCGCCGTCCTCGTTCACCAACGGCCGACTGTCCTTCAGCCAGACAATGTCGGGGCGAGGGTTGCCACTCGCCGTACACTTCAGTCTCACTGAGCTGCCAACTGGGCGAGCAATGACGCGCTTCCTCATCTTTGATGGCTGCGTGAAACGTGGACGTACTGCGAGTGGAGAGAGGGTGAAAGGGAGAGTAGAAACTGAAATTAGAAAACAAGTTGTGTTGCTATTAACTAAATGTAGAGTTACTCTGGATAAAAACTGAAGCAAAAAAAAAAAAGGAAATGCAAATAAACCACTGAAACTCTCTTTCTCACTGTCAGTCAGCTACAGATGGAAAAAAATAAGGGTGAGAAAAGCGAGGAGAGAACAGAAGAAGTTATTAGCAGAGATAAACGGTTTACAGAGCAGTTTTATATTTACAAGCAGTGTTCTGTTCTTCAAACCAGTGGAAAGAGAACAGATTAGGAAAGATGGTGGACTTCTTAAGAGTCTTATGTGAGACTTTTATGAGACGTGAAATGCGATCAAAGCCACGCCATGAAGAGGCTGTGTCACAGACAGAGGGTTCAGAAATGTTTTAAAGCTACATTATGTCACATTTTTGCATTGAAATGTCTAAGAACTATTAAATCAAGTTGTTTTTTTTAATGTCCACATCCTCTGATTCCAGCTTCTCAAATGTGAATATTTTATGGGCTTTATTTGACCCTCTATGTGAGTAGACTGAATATCTTGTTGTGGACAAAAGACATTTAAAGATGTAATCTTAGATAAAAAGTGATTGACATTTTTTTTTTTTACAGCTTTCTGACATTTAATGGACTAAACAACTAATTGATTAATCAAGAAAATGACCTTTGACCTGAGCTGTGTTCTGTGCATCGAAGGTGCTTTATAAATAAAGTTCATTCTTTCATTCATTCAAAAATACAAACATACTATTTGTTGATATAAATGATACGACCAGTCCAAACGGTTCTCTGAAGCTGTTAGAAAACCTGCAATTACACAGATGTATTCATGTTCGTTCTGCTTTATGAACTGAAAGTTGTTTCCTTGTTGCTCAATCTGACATTTTATTGGCTGAAAACTTGTTTATGTATGCAAACATCTGCGGCAGCTAATGTGATTGCAAATTAATTTTCTGCCCCACCAATATTCTGCACTGATCCGTAACCTTTCACTACACACACCATGAAATCAATTTCTTTGAAGTTAATAATAATCTGGATCTACACACAAGCGCATTCATGTGTGTGACAAGTGACAAGACTTCTTTTTCCTTGTTACAACACAACTGTTTCCACAAACTTAGTAAACAAGTAAAATGGCATTAGGAACAACCTGAATCATATGAGTCTGCAGAGAGACTTTTCCTTCAGATTGAGTGCATTTTAAGGAATGAATGCAAGACTTGGTAACTTGCTACGATAGGCATTTTTTGCAGTGTAGCGTCAGGCAGGCTGAGGTCATTGCCACGGGCAGCGCTGTGAATTCCTTGTTGTGCTGTAACAACATATGGCAGCGTGCCTCTTGGTATATACAACCTAATTCCCTGTAATAAACCTAATTGTTTTGTTTGAGAAATATGTTTGAATCATTTCCTCTTCTCTCTTACACAAAAGACTTACTCACAAGTCCGGGAACCTACACGCATATGCGGATACACAAACAGACACACACACACACACACACACACACCAGGGGCCATATTACAGAAACTTCTACATGTTGAGGTATGATAGGAAGATTTTTCCCAATTCCGTATTACAGAAGCAAATCCTAACCAATTTTAGGAATGCTATCTACTTCATCCGATTTTATCTTAGTTTCAGAAATCCTAAATACTTAATCCAACATCACTCATAAACTTTTATGTCTGTTACCTGGCAACTGATCGAGCTAAACAACTTTGTAATGTTGGTTTTTCTCATTGAAAAATACTGAAACAAACAATGAAGCATACAGAAATGGAGCAAAACTAACAATGAGGACATGACAGATGAGTTAAAACCAAATAATTTCTCTTTGGGAGATTTACAACAAGGCAAACACATGAGATAAAAGAACAAGACGGAGTCTCCACTGAATTTAACAAGTTAGCTAACACTACCTGGGGGACGGTCAGGGCAATTTAACAGTTACTTTAAGATTTTGGGATGTTAGGATGCTTGTGTAATACATTTTTCTTTTCTTAAGTTAGGATAGGAACATTGGGCCTCGTGTATATCACTCATATGCACAGATCTGATTTTAAATTGTGCCTGTGAACAATTTAAGAATTTCTGTAACATTCATCAATACTTGTGTACTTCCTGTTTGTAAAGTAAGATAAAAATTTAAGCATGCCCTAGACCAGACATTAGCCAGTACACACAAAAGCCAATTTGCTTTATGAAAACACAACATTTAATCATTTTTTTATTTCAGTTTTTACACTTGTGTGCCATTCTGGAGACAAATTGTTCTAATCCAGCTCATCTGCAAGTCCTCACTGGTATAATTTTCCTGACCTTCCAAAAAAAGAGTTGGGTGATAGGTCTGACATGTCACAGTCCACACCCGTATCATGTGCTTCCCAGAGTTGTACCACTAACACCAGTTCATTCAGTTTACATACCGCTACTGAGCAGACCAGATAAATCCACAGTACTCGTCAACACACTCCTGACACGGAAACCTCTCTACTGACAGCTCAGCTGCACTCATCCATTAACCTTCCTTTTCATTTCTTTTCCTCTTTTTTCTCATTTTAATGTTACCTGTCTTGAGTCCCGCATAGGATTTTCTTATTTTCCTTTTATTTCTTTGTGTAAGGACAAATATAAGAAAAAAAAAAAACATTAATGTGAGAGACAGTTGGGAAGTTTTCTTTAACATGGGCCCAGATTCTTCATTTTTAACTGATCTAGCACCTCTGACCCCAGCTTGGTATATCTCTGCTGCATTTAAAAAGGCACATTTATTGAACCTCAAATCATGCATCCATGAGCCACCACCATGTAAAACCCAGAAACCTATTAGACAGCTGTGTAATGTTACTGTAAATATACGGTAATTAATGCATATCTGTGCATAAGCCATAAAAAGCTAAACAGTGACTAAGCATTACACCAAACATGATGCAAATTGTTCTTACCAATCATAAAATGGCCAGTTAACCCTGTACACTTATTCAGACATCCACACCCCTCCACACGGTTGCACGACTGACCCAACCTACCCTAATCCCATGCATCTATTGTTTATCTGCACATATCCCAGCAATCAGTGAGCAGTGAAAACAGATCAAAGAGAGAATAAAACAATCCAGTAGGGAGGGAGGAGAGGAAATCATTCACAGGAGCGCTTGATTTTACAAGCCTCATGTTGTAGCCACAGCAGATAGCCATCAACCGGGGTTATAAATCACCCTGAAACTACTGCAGTTGCGTCTCTTTCTTTGGACACGGTTATTATTCTAGCTCCGGGTAAACAAACAGGGGGGAAAGTTATGTGACGGGTTTGCGCGCTCAAATGTAGAGATTTCACTATGGCTGCATTACTCAGCGGAATATAGTTCTCTGCTGACTGACACGAAGCTGGGCAGAATGACAAAACAAACACAACCAAAAGGCTTTTAAGTCTCGCATTTGCACCCCCCCCTTGAGTCTAAGAAAAGCTACTGGACTGCAGCTGAACTGTGACCAGACTGAGTCAATAGATCTAGCAGAGACTGAGGAAAGTAGAATAGAGGACAATGATTAATCGCTTACTGTTTTGGCAACATCCCACTTTGATGATTATATAAATGAACTGCGCTGGCTCTGTCTGAAATTATTTGAAAAAATGAGGGAAGAGCCAAAGCAAAGCGCGGCTGACTTGTATTGGATAAAGATGAGACTAGAAGTGGAACAAAATAAAGCAAAGTGCAACTGAAATGAGCTGATTTATATTGTCAAAGCTGAACCAAATCAAACATCAGTTAAGTAGAGAACAGATGGAAAGAGAAAAGGGTGAAGTTCAAATTAAGGTTAGACTGACATATTGCTAAAAACAGACGAATAAAACCGATGTGACGGCAGAGAAATTGAGAACAAAGAGAGCGAGAGATGGAGTTAAAACAATAAAAAGGCAAAGGTAAGGGAGAGGGCGCACGAAGAGGTAGAAAGAAAGAAAAACAGAGACAGAGGGGAGAAGTGAAGGCGAACTGAGACAGCGGCGATAGAGAGAGGGGAGAAGGTGAGACCCAGAACGGGCAAAAGGGCAGGCTTGTTCTGGGTCTCTGGGGCCACTTCAACGCCACACTTCACAGTGTAAAAATACTGCTGACCCTCCAACTGACCGCCTTTGATCAGACAGCGTGCCAGAGACAGAGTGTGAGAGAGAGAGAGCTCTGCGGTTTCCAACTATGATTATGAGATTGAGCAGAGTTTCACTAACTGAGGTAATTTTGAACCTGACTTCACTTCTGGTGAGGTAAATATTTAGGATTTGGATTTAAACACTACAATTGTTTATTGAGAGTTAGATAAGAAGATTGATTATCATTCTCATGTCTTGTGCATTAAGGCAGGAGGCAGAAGCCTGGCCCTCTCTAATGTTCAAAAGTTTAGTAATGAACATACAAATTGTTGGTTTAATCCACACACAAAGAGGAATGTCAGAAAAACCCAAACTATTTCTTGGTAAACCAACAGCTGGACTTCAGGCACTGCTGTGTCGCGGCTGCCAGAGCCGATCACCATAATTCTAGACAATGCTTGTAATTCCACAAGAAGTGCAGCAGTGAGTCCCAGAAGTGTCTCTGCTCTGCCCCACTTCAAATACGTACGTGCCGAGTTTATTTTTGATGGAACCCGCGTCAAGCTACACAGAGCGCAAAGTAATGTAGTAATAATGCAAAAATATTGTTTCACGTTATCTATTAGATTGCCCATGGCTGCCGGATGACGCTTTTGAGAAGCAAAGAAAGGATTTCTGGAATAACTTCACCTACTTCCAAGGTACATAAAGAAGAGAAAAAGGATTAAAAAGGTCAAAATGCCTGCAACACTATATAACACATAAAATCCAAAATGGAAAAACCCAATTCCAGAATAGCTGGGACACTGTATACAACATAAATAAAATCAGAATGCGATAACTTGCAAAAAACTTTTCTTTATAATCAGTTGAATTGAGTGCAAAAACAAGATATTTAATGTTCAAACTGATTAACTTTATGATGAACTGTGGATTGGTTATGGACAATGAATGAATGAATTCATGTAAATATACACTCATCGGGAATTTGATGCCTGCAACATGTTCCTGAGTCATCTTTTCTTTTTACAACACTCAATAAGCATTGGGAACCGAGGACACCAATTGTTGAAGTTTTGAAAAACATAATGCACCACACATTTTCAATAGGAGACAGGTCTGGACTGCAGGCAGGTCAGTCTAGTACCTGAACTCTTTTACTACAAATACACTGTTAACACATACAAAATATGTTTTGGCAATTTCTTGCTGAAACAAGCAGGGACGTCTCTAAAAAAGATGTCATCTGGACGGCAGCATACAGTATGTTGCTTAAGACTTGCACTTTCCAGCACTGATAGTACCTTCACAGTTGTGACAGTTACCCATGATGCCATGAGAATGAACACACCTCCATACCATCACAGATGCTGGCTTTTAAAGTTAGCACTTGTAACAATCTGGATGGTCCTTCTCCTTTACATATGTACAAAAAACAATAAAGTTAATCAGTTTGAACATTAAGTTTCTTGCCTTTCTGCTGTATTCAATTCAATACAATTTGAAAGATATTTGCAAATCATTGCATTCTGTTTTTATGTACATTTTATGTTTTGTGTGCGATTATACAAAAGACAAGTTATATACATCTCCACACATATCAGCCAAAAATTGGTCTAAAGCCACATAAACATGCACCCAACCCATTTTCTTAGCTGCTATATTGGCTGATATGTGTGTAGATGTTTCTGTTTTATACCTATGAAGCTACCTACTCTATTTAAATGTGTTTTGTAATGTGTTTTATGATGACAATGATGAAGATCACAAGCTGAAATGTGCTAGTCTAACAATAAAGTTGTTTTATATTAACAAATTGTTGCTGGAGTTCTGACCGGCTGCCTGTGTTTTTTTGCCAAGCCCCCTGCGTTGACAGCCCTTCTGCGCTGCCAGACTGGCCTCATTCAAATAAATAAGGGGCTAAAGCTAGTTTGAACACGACCCTAGTCAAAACAGCAAGTGTGTACGTTTGATTGTGTGTGAGCACAGAGAGACAAACAGATAAAGAGAAAGAATGTGTGTGAAAAAACAAAGAGAGAGTGCAGCAAAAGTGTAAATGTTTGTTCATATTTAAGCGTGAATGTGCACGGACGTTTATGACAGAGAGAGAAGAAGAGATAGAGACGGGGAAGGATAGAGAGAGAGAGAGAGGGGGAGAGAGATGAATAAAAATGGTAACAACAAGCAAAGAAAGCAGGGTTGAGTTACATGACAGGGAGACCAGGGAGCGGGGGAGGAAGGAATGTGTCCCCCCCAAATCACACCTCACACAAATAGACTGCTCTCCACTCTGTCAGAGCCAATTATCTGAGCAAACAACCACCCTGATGTGTGTCTGTGTGTGGGCACACACCCTCACCTTCTCCCCTCTGACACAAGGTGTTTATTATACAATCTGCTACTGTACCTTTTAAAATGTTACACGCTCTCTCAGCTATCTAAAGTGTCACCTCCAGACTCCCCCCTCACTTTAAAATGCTCATATGCCTGTTAGTGACGGGATCAGAGAAGTTAGGGGAGGTTACCCAGTTTCCCAGCAAGCTCTGGAGGATGTTCAGAGTCACCGTTGGCCGTCCCTGCTCCGCCTCTCGAACTGGAGTCATCTGGTGAGAGAGACAAGAAACGTCATTAGGGATTTGCCAATTTCTGATCAGTTGATCATTAGTAGTGTACTACGCAAAGAAACTCCAACCATCAGACAAATAAATATTCACTTGTACTTTAAACTTTTGGTGCTGAATTATCTTGTTGAATTTATGATCTTTACACCCACGTGTCGCTCCAGTCTGAGTAAAATAAACATGAATTATGTGCAACAAGCTGAGCCGGGTCTATGTGCTACAAACTAAAAACAAATGTCATGAAGCATCATGAGTGTCTGGAAGTTAAAAGCATTTTTTCTGTTTTCTATCAGCATGTGTCAGTCGTTTTATATAATGCAGGCGTTTCATCCTGCGGTCATGATGTATGATTGTTTGTTCAACATAAATCCAAGATATCAGTGATACATTGGCCTACTCTTGCAAATTGGATGTAGATGAAGCATCACTGTCACAATGATTTTAAATATTCAGACCTTACACCAGGTTACTTTTTTAGGTAAAAACTTGGCAACAGTAAAAGTAGGAAAACATACTGCAGGGGGATCAGTGTTTAGAAAATCAGGCGTGCTCGGCTAAACATTAGATTAGAGTTATCTATGCTACCATTAGTAGAATTGAGATACAGCTGGGCTATTTGTCATGAAAACTTTAGTACAACTTAGTCATCATTTATGGAATATGTTGAAAGCACAAGTCCCTCTTAAATTAGAATAACTGCCTCATGGTTGTATGCCTCCACCATATATTTATGTAGTGAAGACTTTGAAGGGATTTAATGAAAGGTATTAAGTCCAGTTTTTCAGTGAGAAAAGACTGATAAAGCTTAACATTATGATGTCAATGTTTTGATCATTTGCACATAAAAGAAACCTTCATCATTTTATGCTATTGGACCTTTGACATGACCACCAAATTCTAATCAATTCATCCTTGAGTCCAAATTATTTTTTGAGTTTGAGGGAATCGAGGCGTTCTTGAGATATCACGTTCATGAGACTGGGACAGACTTGAGGTCACAGCCACCTTGACCTTTGAACAAAAATCAATCCAATCAATTTATTCTTGAGTCAAAGTGGACATTTGCGCCAAAACGGGTGAAAAACACAATTCCTCTCCTGCTGACAGCAAACACGAAACTATAAAATAAAACAGATAATCAAAATTACAAACAGCGATGCAGGAGAGAAACTAAACTTCACACCACTGAGATTCAATTACACGCTACGAAAGCACTGAGAGCTGAACACACACACACTTTTAAAAACGTCCTCTTCTCTGCTCTCCTGCACAGACGTGAGTTGAGTCTCGCAACATACGCTTGTTTGAGAGGAAGAAAGAGGGCAGTCACAGATTGGCCACATCACCGCAACCCGTTTTTTTTAAAAAAAAATCTTATACTGTTCTGCAAAGATGTACATTTTGAGTTACAACTTTTGGGTTTTAAATATTAACAGAGGACTAATCATAATACGTAAGTATGTTTTCTATTGAGTTTGACTTAAATGTTAATATGTTCTGTAGAGAAAAGGCTATTTCATTCAGTTTTTTGACACTTGCGTACTGTTACTTTAAGAGAGCTCATCCTCGTGTATTGCTTCAGTTGGGCTGTTGAGCTGAAGAATCAGTGAAGGCTAGACTAGCTGTGTCCTGTCCCTGTAACACTTTTTTTTTTTTTATGTTTCTCCAACTTTACAGGAAAGTGGTTTATTGAAAAACTACACCAGTCGTATACCACGACTAGCAGCTAGGTCACATTTTTGCAGTAACACACTTTAGTAACACGTGTTTTGGCCAAAGTGCCGATGTAGAAGACCCATGAATGAGCATAAACTTGCGGCTTAAACATCTAAAAAGAGGGAAAAATGTTTTTCTAAAATTACTACTGAGGTAAAAATAGTATTGTGCAAAGAGCAAATGATTTTTTATCTCTACACTGTCCGTGCCTGTATCATCTTCTACAGTATCGTATTACTTCTACTCACACGCTGGCGTATCAGTTTCCCTCCCTCAGCATGTCTTCCCACATTGATTATCAAAAAGATACAAACATCTGTCTGGTTCTTCACGCTAGGAACCGCTTCAAGATGGAACCAATGTATCCGAGGGGCCCTTTAACAGAGAGGTAGGGGGAGGGCTGATACAGTGCAATATCAGGTCTGTCAAAACACATGAGCTGGGGGCTGGAGGGTGTGCGGTTAACTTGGCCTGAACCTGAAACTTCAACCAAAACCTGATGGTAGTTACTGAAGAGAGAAAAGGGAACCAAACAGCGTTGTGGACCACCTGCAGGAGGTATACGAGAGGGTGCGTGTGTACTTGTAAATGGATATGTTTGTCGTGCGTGTTGGTACGTATACGGATCTGTACGTGGATTTAAGAAGACCACCTGAAAGCTCAGAGTGTTTAATGCAGCGCCAAATGTCTTTAAAGCATCACTATTTGGATGATGGAATGAAAGACGCATTTGAAATGCAAATACGAGGCATGACCTGCATCCTCGGGGCTGGTATTAATAGCATACTGGCAGATCCTGTACGTGTGTGTTTGTGTGTGCGATATGAATTCCTACATGGGTGTGTCGGTGCATGTGTGGGTGCGTGTGTTCTGACGTTATTTAACTAAGTGGTAACTTGAGGTGCCGGTATTCCCGTTTCCCTCTCTCTGACTCCCCCTTCATCCCACCCTCCCGCCACAGGCACGGCGTGTTCTGAGAAAGGGCAGCGCGTTTGATGCCGAGCGGCACGGGGGTCTGATCTGAAGGGGGAACATGGTTTAGCGCTCTTAACAGCTAGAAAACCCTCCCCCAGGCACGGCGCAAGCCTGTAAACCTTTTACTTGGCAGACCTCCTACAGACCCACTCACAGAGGGGTGCTGGACCGCTTCCACTGTCCGTACAGTGAGACCATACATCCACACCTCTTAACAAATTCAAAACATATATATGTGTTACAGCTGTACGTTGTGACACTGATGCAGACACAAATCAGCATCAGATCTACTAACACATGTGCTTTGAGTAACAATATAAACTATTATCAGTACAAATGCTAATAGGTTTAAGATAAAGGTAACATGAAGATCTCTACAGTATAAAAATGTTGTACATTTTCGATCCTGGGACTGCTGTATGTGCAGATTAGTGGCTGACCAGATTTTTCAAGTGCAGCTATTTAGACAGCAGAGCAGCTGATGGCAGAATATCATGTATAATTCATTATTCCATGCACATTATAATCTAATATACATAGTGAGTGGCATGTTAATGATTAATCATTAACTGAGTAACTGCTGTTAAGAATTCGACTGATTAAACATTTAAAAATCAATAATCGGTAATCTAGAAATTGCGCCTCATCTGAGGAGAGATTTGGGAGAGATTTGTTGTTGTTAAGGAAACTCAAATTTGAAATGAGTTGACAAAAAAAAAAAAGAAAAAACAATAACAAAATGAAAATGACAAAGAATGTGTGTTTTGTGTATTATTGATTATTACTGTTTAATTGATTAATCCAGCATTTCTCAAACTTTTTACATCACGTACCACTTCAGAAAATATTGAGCTCTTCAAGCACCACCTTACTCTTTTGCGCTGTTTTGTGCTGGCAGGTAACTTCACCGGTGCTTATTAAGTAGCCACTAGCATTTGTGCTCAGTCCACTTTATTTTCAACAAAATCTCAAAATATTCTGGCTCTGATCGCAATATTTCCCATTTGGAGCCATGATTGCTGAGTTTCTGAAGCATATATTTTCAGTGACTTCATTTTAGGTCCACTTACTATCTTACCATCCCAGTTTAGTTTGTAAAAACCAATAATTAGGCTGATATTGAAACAAAAACACAGGAAAGACCAGTTATTTCAAATTGCATTTCAGTGGTCTAATATTTTCTAATATTTTATACAATAATATTTTTTAATGTATTTTCATTCAATTTTTGTAGCATTTTGATAGTCTTTCATGTATTTAAATTAATTAATTTCTTCTTCTTTAAATTATGACATTTGTCTGCATACCACTACAGGAAGCTTGCGTACCACAGTTTGAGAATCTAGGGGTTAATCGACTGTCACATTTTCAACTGCTTAAGGAAAAGCACAAAATTTGCAACCTTAGATGGTGATCTTAGCCAGTGGCATGTATCTTTTTAATTAATATTTATCAGTAAATGAAACAGAAAAATACACTGTGTAATGCTGTAGACTTAAAAACGTGGCCACTACTGAAGAGAGAGCAAAGCGGTCTGATCCATGGATTAAAACACAGGGCCTGCAGTTGTAACTGTGGTTTGTGCATCACTAGTGTGAAGACTCATTACATTAGCATTGTTTATTATTGTTTAGCTATTCAGAGTCTTTAAACACAACATACACAGGTGAAAACTGCATGACTGCACTGTAACAAAAATATTACTTTAGCTTCATCTAACATGAAGATGAGTAACTATTGATATTTTTGGGTTTAACTGATGAAGCACCATAAGGGTGAGTTTTACTATGCAGGATATTGAAGTAAGATCTATAAAATGTAAACATAACATTTGAACTACTTTTTTGTTGATTCCTTATCTGTCAAAGAGGGGACTGTTCTTGAAATAACCAAAACTGGATTGACTCAACTCTTGTAAAGTTAGCCAAACAGTGAAGACCGGGCCACTGATGTCAATACAGAGTTCATGTCTGACTATAAACACACAATGTCGCACAGATGAGCGTCTGACTCCTCCAGTATCACTTAACCCAAGACATGAAGAAGAAGCTTTCATCCAAAGAGAGCAGAGAGAGCAAATCGAAAGTGTTTCACCAACTGTATTATTGACATCACACGAGACTTTTAGTGAGTAAAACTGTAACAGAATCTTTCAGTGTGAAACCTGAAAATCACACATCTGTTAGCATGTCAGATGCCAAGTCGGTTTTACACCTTTCTTCAGTTCAGTTATACGAGGGAGCAGGTTGGGGGTTGACTTTATGTTTCACTGTTTGTTTCAGCTTGAACACACACAGAGTAGAAAACATATTCCCTCCCTGCTTCAGCTGTTTTCAATAAACAAAATGTTTTCCTCTGATCCTGTTCCACCTTTTAATGTTCGGCCAGATTCTCTGGCTGGAGATTACAACAACTAATCCATATTCACAGGGACACATACACACATGTGAAGTCAAGGTGTGTAAGTAAGCGTCTACATGGTCAATAACTCAGATAAGTTTAAGACATAGAGTCCCGAGCCTGTCCTAAGACCTGGTATAGGGGCCAAATTGGACCAGTGAATCTTTGCTTCAGTTTGTTTTGTCCACCTTAACATGCTTGTGTTACAGCAGTGCTCTCCTTTACAACAGCATTTTGATGCATATGCAAGTAGGAATTAAGTGTTTGTGTGAATATGAAAAATAATTCGGGTGTATCGATAAGTGACTCTGAGTTTAGACTCCAGGGTTAGCAAGATAAACAGATTTGTTCCAAATATTTAGATAACTGATTAATCAGCTTCCATCTTCATAAATCTGAATATTTTCTGGTTTGTTTAAGTAAAGTGAATATCTTTGGGTTGTAGACACAACAAGACATTTGTGGACATCTTGGGTTTTGGGATACACTGACAGACATTTTTCAGTATTTATCGATATTTCATAGACCAAATGACTGATTGATTAATTGAGTAAATAACCGACATATTAATTGATAACCATTAGTTGCAGCCCTACTGTGCAAAACATTCACTAAGCGGCTTCTTTTTTTGCCAACGCTAACAGTCACTGTTACAGATTAATATGACAAATGAAGCCTGCGGCGGTTTTTACGAGCTGTCATTAATTTCTCCAAGTAGGAAGCCAAATTTTATCTTTGTTGTTGTCTGTTTTCTGGTTTGTGGTCTCTCTGCAAGCCAGAGTTTATGCTCTGCCAAAGACTGTCAAGGAAGAAGCATATCTGTAGTTGCAACCAATCCAGCACAGTGATTAGTCTTCTCTTTAATGGAGAGTGTTGCATCAGTTTCTCCCCCTTAATCCTTCATTCATGTCATATCAACAACACTTTTGAACCAGGACCTTCATCATTTGGATGAAAAATAAGGTGTTTTGGATTAAATAGGCTACAGCTGTTTTGTCAATGTGTTTTTGCTCTTGTACCAGATGAATTAATTTGAGGTTATACAAGCAGAAGATCTTACACCATTGTTTTCAATTATGCTGTGTCTGCAAGATAGCAAATGAACTTGTGCCTTGTCTGTGCGGTCATGAGCGGGAGTTCTAAAACTGAAAGCAAAGCGCAAAAGTCGAAGCACAAAGTCTGACGTTCTGTCTGCACAAGATAGCAACTGCCACGTTTGGTCCAAGCACACAGGAGTGTGGATTAATAAAGTGTCCTTTGAATATATTTTCTGTCAGAAATAAAGTGCACACACACCTCCACAATCACAAAACACCTTTCTTTCATGCTAAATAGCATGTGCTTGTGTGTGTGTCTGAGGTAAATGTCATTAATAAGAAATAAGGAATTATTATCATATTTATTAAGCCTAATAAATCCCAATATACCTGCAAAGTGCGCACAGGACATGATCACTGCTGTAAGATCATCTTTAACAGATCAGCCAGCATGAGCTGGAGCAGCTGGAGTGTTTGTGTCTGTGTGTTTATTATAATCCAGCAAAAAAGAATTAAACACTTATCATCTATAACTTAGAAAATAAACAAGATGTAATATCTGACCACAAGACCAGCAAGACAGCGAAGGTGGATTTAGACACACCTTGAATAAATGAAATCCACTGCACCATGCGCTTTCAACTTGCTCTTTAGATTAGACTGCTATCATGAAATATCATTACAGCAGCTTACTAACGATTTCATTCGGTTTCAGTTTAGAGGGCTATGATATGAGAATAAAACAATTATTGATGCATCTTGATCCAACAACATTTTTGATTTCTATTTCTACGCTTTATTTTTTATCTCGGTGTGACTCCTTGCTACTTTTAAAACAGCATATTTAAAAAGAATAATTTGCTTTCATTAGTTTTTATTAACGACGTACAGTGTGGCTCTTGTCCAGGTCCCTGTTCCAAGCCAAAATGCTTCCATATGCTACCTCTCTGGTTTGGGTTTTCCAATTAGAAGTTATGTTCTACTTTTTTGATCTCTCCATTTCTCTTATTCCAACTATCACCCACTCTCTAACCCTCCTCACACTTGTGCTTTCTGTTTCATTTTGGGCCTCTTTTCTTCTTTGTTTCTTTTCATTCCTCCCTCTTTTAATCTACGGGGGGGGGGGAATGGTTCAACAGTGTGCTACATTTCACACATTCACTGGCGAGGGGTACCTCTGTGTGAGTGTGTGTATTTGTGTAACCCCTTCTTGTATTTACTTTTAGGTCTGTAGAGAAAAGGCAGCATTGGACACGCTCAGAAATATGAGTCCCAACAGGCCAGTGCGTATGCATGTGTGTGTGTGTTTAAATGTGTGTGTGAGTGTGTCCAGGAGGCCAGTGTTTTCCTAAAGGGTCATGTCCTTCCAGGTTTTAATATAGAGACACTGGATATGTGGATGGACCTCAGTGTGTGTGTGTGTGTTGAGGCTGTGAGGCAGAGGGAGAGATGTTTCTGTGTCAGCTCCTTCTGACCGCTGGTTGTTGCAGCATCGGGGCCAAAACCAGCTTGATGTGAGTTTGTGTATCCGACAAACCCAGCAGACCACTGTTAGCCCTCAAAAACTGACCATGGTCACAGTTTCAGGCTTTACACAGCCACCACTCGCCGCATACTTCATCTAGACTTGGTGTTTCACTTTATAATTCAGACAGGAGCTACCGCAATTCAACATGTTTTGCATAACAGTGGAAGAAGAGGCATTGTTCAGTTAAACCTGCCTCCCAGGAGGGTTTATTTTTGCTTCAGCTACAATAGCTTGGTTTAAATATTGCAGAGGATTGCAGTTTTGAACAAAGTTGAAGTTTCACCCAACTGCACATTGTGTCACTGATCAAAAATACTATAAAATAATCATCAAATTTCATATGAATTGTAATTTAGCTTTAATTTCAACCAGATTGACTGCCTTAAAAGAGGCATGTTTTAAGAAAGTTGTGTATAGCAAACTATTCTTTCATTGAGGTTCAAAGTTCATTCTTAATCCTGGAAGGAGCAGTTTAGAAAACATTTAGTAGCTGAAGCTTTTAATCATATTAGAGTTTGCCCAGTTGTACAGAATTCATCCTCAATCATCATACATCCATCTGTACAATTAATCAAGGTGCCGTTTTCAAAATACTGTATGTAAATAAAAACTAACATGCGAGAGGAAGATTTTAATCACATCAATTTATCAATGCATATTAAAAGTAATATTATTTTTACACTTTTGCAAAAAAGGAAGGTTCTTCTACCTAATTTCTATGTTGATTAAACAGATTTATATTTAGTCAACTAGTCTACAAGTAAGGAATCACTCAGGTAAAAGTCATTTTGGTTTGCCGAATGTGGTTAACATTTTAGTGGTGCTAGCACCAGCAGCCTGCTCACCTTGCAGGTTAATGACCACATGCGTGGACTGAATGTGGTTACACATCGGTGGTTATATGCCAGTTTATTCTGACACAGCCTACAAACAACCTGTTTTTCAAGATCAAAATGTGACAAAACAACTGATTTTAAGAGACGTCATCTTTTTCACAGTTTCCACTTCACTGGTTTATATCAGCATTGGCGCCTGGCTGCCGAGGCTTCAGCCCAGCTAGTGACAAGTGGTTGACTTAGAAACAACAGCTGACCAGTGTTTTACGTTAGTAATTAGGTTACCTGACTAGTTTAATCGAGTAAACGTCTATTTGTGCATATCCCTGAATAAAACTGTTTATTCAGCCTATTACATATGCATGAAAGGTTTTACAAAAACTCTGCTGCTACGAAACTCTTTTTTGAGGAAGATCATTTAGTTTAGTACTGAGGAAGAGATGCATGTAACATTTTTGGTTTGGTTTGGTTGTGGTTTATATGGAGCAGTGAGAATTATTATGACTGACAAGACAAAAAGTAATTCCAGCTTCTCAATCTGTTAAACAGTTATGGGTTACGGGTAGCACAGAGATTCTTGGATTATTATTCCAGAGAAGCCCAGACATCAAGATAAGATGATAAATATTGTATTTGGGTGTCATACAGATGACTTTTAGGACCACATATTTCAGTAAAGATCTGGATCCATCCTCCTGCTCCAAATCATCTACTGTAACAACCAGCAGAATATACTCACACAGAATTTGTCCTTCAGCAGTTTGTTGGCCTGTCAGTGCACTGACCCCCTAGTAAAACACACACTGTCATTATAACTCCATCAGTTCAGTGATACTCTGGAAACAATGAAACCACATGTTCTGCGGCTCTTCCTTTAAGTTTTAAGCCCATTATTGCTGCTGCTGGAATAACACTACAGATTTAACATTTTCTGCACTGGAGGGGTTTTGCTTGTGGGTGAAGAAAGAGACATCCAAAACTCTCTCTTTGTTTGTCTCTCTCTTGTATAGTATAACACACACACACACACACACACACACACACACACACACACACACACACACACACACACACACACACACACACACACACACAGTGCATTTTGACCTCTTGTTCCACACATACTTTTCTCTCCAGCCGCAGTCATTTTCGGATATATTTATTTTAATTTCGTTGCCTCAAGTTGCAACATTACACAGTGTCATTATAATAAATGGTTAGATTTACATACTGTGGCCCCAGATCCAAAATGTAATACTGTAGATGTTGTGTGGAAACTTTCTGTCTGCAGTTTGGGTCGTGTTTCATATGCAATTAGCAGCTCATGTAATCCTCAATGGACAGTAGGTGTTTAATGTCCTCGGGAAAAAGCCAAACCACCAGACCGCACAGTATAAAACAGACGATTATATCAATGTGAACGTTAATGTTTTTTTTTTCTTAATTCACCAAAACTTTAAAATAAAAAAATGAGCATCTGCAAAACGGTAATGATATTTCAGTGAATCAGCCCGGAGTTTTCCGTCACAATGCAGAATATTTATAAAAAATATGGAATTTTTTATATCAAACAACTTCAATAGATGGACGTTGCTCAGTTGTCATGGTGATCCTCCTGATATAGATTATGATTTATGGCTGAAAGCTCAGGAAATAACTCGTGATCAGACTTTAAGTTGGGATTCTTATTGTTATATCCAGGGTCGAAAATGAAATTTTATGCTTAAGGATTGGAATTATAATGCCAGAATTTTAAAACTACTACAATAGTAGTATCAAAAAACAATACTCAATATCTCTTTCAATATCATGGCAAAAGAAAGTCTTGGACACACAAAAAGGATATATTTTTTCTTTTTTTTTTAAATCAACAATTGATGAGTAGAATCATCAATCAACTAAGAGACATAACATTTCAAAGAGGAATTATTTAAGGTTAATCATAAGTTTAGCTCTATATTAGCTGGTGCACTTGCTAAAAAAGTGGTTGGTAAATTAGTTTCAGCTCTTGTTTTTTAGCTGCGTCACTGGGACACAGAGCAACAAACCTGTCTCAAAGTCACAAAAGCGACAAAACTGTGACAGAAATGGAGGGCAGTGTGGTGTTGGACAGCAGCTGGCTGCGCTGCAGCAGTCAGATGGGAGAGATGCTCTGCAGTGCGCTGGGATTTTATATCTGAACTATGAGCAGGACACACACTTTTACTTTCTCTGACTGTTTGCACATCACAGATCATGAAGAAAGACCATTTTACAGGTAACACACTCTGATACAGGGGTTTAGTGTGGCACTGAAGTTGGATAGAGACCTACATCCATTGTTCTGACACAACACGGTCCAGAGGAAAAAGACATAGCCTCTATACTTAAATCTGTCTCAAGAGAAAACAGTGAGTGTCCACGTGTACACACGTGTACTCTACTCCATAGACCCGTTGTCCACACGCACACACAAACACACAGGCACACAGGCACACAGGCACACACACGTCACTGTGATTTACACTCTGGCCTGTGGAGAGGCTGTGTAGCCTTATGGAAATCATTATAAGTTGTGCTGCTACACAGTCCTCCATTAACAGCATGAGAGAGAGACAGAGAGAGGGGCTGCGACGGAGAAAGAGAGCGAACAAGACAGGAACTGACTGACTTTTAGAGGAGGTCAAGAGGCAGCAGGAGAAAGATGAAAAGACAAGAGCTGGAGAGGAAAAGGCGACAGTGCAGAGAGAGATTTATTAACTGTAACCACAGAACAGACAATCAGACACTAACAGTTAACTGCTACTCTCTGTGAGCAACACAACGGGCTTACATGACAGATTAACAGCTTGCGTGTGTGTGTGTGTGTGTGTGTGTGTGTGTGTGTGTGTGTGTGTGTGTGTGTGTGTGTGTGCGTGTGTGTGTGTGTGTGTGTGTGTGTGCCCAGAGTATTTAGTGGGCAGTGATCACGGTGGTGACGTGCATTTGAGGTGATGACATTCCCCAACATTCATTAAATCACTAAATCACACACACAAAGCCAATTTCTAGGTTTAGAAAATCCTCAAGGTCAACATCTTTTGCTCTGAAATAATTCGGGAACATTTCATCTCACACACTTAAATACACACACCAACACCTGACAGGGTTTTCTGCTCCAAATATTCAACTCCCCCTCCTTCCCTTTGGCCCCTTTGGACTGGGCCAAGACAACAACAAACTCTTTACGAGTGCAATTTTATGAGGCTATTTACAAATGCGATTACACGTCGTGCCATTCTGGGCTCCGGCTCTCTGAAATATGATGAACACACGTCAACGTTCGGCCGGGAATTGCTTCCAGGTTTTTGACCTATTTTACCTATGTGTGTGAGCCAATCACACACACACACAAACTATTTCATAAAGTGATCTTGGTATGTGGCTGATTAACCAAAGTTTCTGGCTGGCAAGAGTCTCAGAGTGAAAGCAGGATTAAAGGGGCTCAGGATGTGTGTGTGTGTGTGTGCGTGTGTGTGTGTTATTACATTACATGGGTCTCATTCCTTTCTTTGCAGGTTTAGGTAAAGAACTTAAAGGAGAAATCTGTAATATATTTATATATTTACTGTAATACAACATAAAAGGACCACAGTATTTCATCAGAGATTAAGGAAACGTATTAAATTGAAATACTGGATTCATAACGCTTTCATAATTAATTTTCACAAACTTAATCTTAAACTAATGATGTAATTTGCGCACGTAGGCTAGATGTGCTCTATGTTACAACTGTTCATTTGAAAAGAATAACATTGGCCTAATAAGGTTTTGTTAGAATGGATAATGCGCAATAATTATGTCAGTAGCTTAAGTCTTGACTAAAATGTACCTTATAGCAGTTTTTTAAAAGATGGATGTGAAACTATAGCTAATAATTCTGATCTGTAATGCATCTGACATGAGTAACAAGTTTCAGTTTTTCCAAAGTCACTGAATCCAAAAAGGCTTTCCTTACTGATTCATATCAGTCCTTAAACTTTTTTTAGTGGAACAAAATGTGCAATGTTGAAGTCACAATTGAATTAGGTTGCAGTGAGAGTAACTGAGAAGCTTTCTGCCGGTCAGACAAAACCCGAGTTTGTTTCAAGCTCTGACAGCCGCAGGAGGATTGCATAAGTGGCACTAAAGGTTTGAAGTCATATTACAATTCCTTGCAGACAGATTTCATTGCCATTGGTTAAGTAGGGTTTTGAAACACTTTGCAAGCTATCAGACCAAGAACGCAAACAACCCGATCAATCACAACTATCCATCCATCCATTTTTTTGCCACTTATCTGGGGCCAGGTCGTGCTGGCAGCGGGCTAAGCAAGGTAGTCCAGACGTCAAGCCCCTCCACAGCATGAATTTCTAGCTGTTCCTGAGGAGTTCAAGCCGCTGTCTTCACCTGCCTCAGAGCTGGTGATGCACCCAGCCCTCAATGCCTAAACTTGCTTGGGGTGAACTCAAAGTAGGGCTACACAATTAATTGCAATAAAATTGCAATATGGCCAAGTGCAGAACCAAAACCAAATCGCAATTTTAAAAAAGAAAAATGTATGAGAATACAGCATGGTAATGAGGTACTGTAGTGCTGCATTGATGACCCGGCCTAAAGTTTTACACAAATACTGCAATAATACTATATCTATCGGTAAAATGTCAGGTAGGTATTAAGTTATGTAAAAACAGATACTACCTGAGCCTACTCTGTAACTCATTATGTCTCTCTCACTCTCCCAGCAGGCACCTTGACTGGTTATGTGGCAGCCGTAGTTTTCCTTAGTTCTCCTGCTGATTTTATGCACTTCGCAACACTGACACACCATTCTCATCCTCCATATTCATGACAAACTGGGGGCTCGTCCAGGACAAGCCCATCCAACAAAAAATGTTTTATCTACTGGTCATGTGCTAAAACCAATGGAAAAGGGTAAACGGCACGCACAGGCAACCCTAGTTGGGTATAAGTGGAGGACAAAAACCTGACTAAGATTGTTAACGCTGCCAACGATATTCACCTTGTAGACTTTCTCAGTAAAAGGGTAAAACCACTTTGTAATTACATTAATTATATTCATTAAATACTTGTAGTCATGTCTGAATATGTAATAAAGTAAACAGGGCGCCAGACAGAGAAACATGTCTGGTCATCAATACGAGGCGTTGACCACTCAGAGCTACAAGCTTTTCCTGGCAGCATTATTACTGCTTTCATAACCTTGTGCCCAGCTGGTCCGTCTGTGTAACTTCTGCTTACGGCTGCAGTAAAAACCAACCGTGTATATTCTTATGTTACATCGGAGATGTTGAACATTTCAGGCTTATCTAACCCATAATCCCCTGCTCTCCACCTTCTCTCTGTCTGTGCAGAAGTAAACACTGAGTGTGTAAGATTCTACAGTGAAGTCAAACAGAGCTGTTTCACTTGCAGACTAAACAAAAACACTTGGAGGGGAAACCTTTTGTACGCCAGCATCACGTTCGAGAGAGAACAAGAGAAATAAAAACTGAAGGTGCATGCATCGGTGTGTGTGTGTGTGTGTGTGTGTGTGTGTAAGTGTGTGTGTCTAACTCTAAGCAGAGCTCTGTATTTCCTGAAGCTGAGCGGACCGCAGTTTGATCTTGTGCCATGAATGGGCTCAACACACTAATTACAGCCACCTGTGTTTGTGTGTGTGTGTACGTGTGTACGTGTGTACGTGTGTGTGTGTGTGTGTGTGTGTGTGTGTGTGTGTGAGGTATGAGTAGCTGCATGAGGGAGGATGGTGACTGTATGATCATGAAAAAAGCGACCTGATGTTTCCACTCTGTGTACACACACACACACACACACACACACACACACACACACACACACACACACACACACACACACATTTAGAGGAAAAAATAATGTGGCATCATACCTCGAGGAGGCAGGGGTGCTGTTTTCCACTCTAAGGTTAACCTTCAGGGTGTTTGTGTGTGGTGTGTCAGGCCTGTTTCATTCACTTTGTCCTTGGACATGTCTCACAACCCGGCAGCAGCATGTCTGAGTCCATCTGTCCAATTGTCAGTCACTCAGTAAAACAAGGGACACACCGGAAGAAGTTTTAAAGGAGCAACATGTAACACAGCCACCTGTTGAAGGTAACTCCAAACACATAGGAGGCAGATTACCACCAAAGTAACTGCTAACTGCTGCTCACTGTACTCTTTGCTATGACCGTCTTTAGCTGTAGTTGGCCCTGTAGCTAGTGGCACTATTACGACTTGAGTCTGGCCAGACCTGCAGACTGGAGCACCGGCAGAGTATTTATGTTCACACTGCAGGCAATGGAACAAGGCTAGTTAACACGGCTAAAGCGGGACCGAACACTGTCTCTGAGACCCATGGGGACCAGGCTGACATTTACGATGACTACGACCAGGACTCTGACTCTGGGGGTGCTGATGACGGCAGGGTCGGTGATCACAGAGGCAGCCGGAATATTTTCACATCTACCTCAGTGAATTAAGGAATTATTTTCAACCAAACCAGAGTTGGTAATTATTGAACAGTGGAAAAACAAACCAAGATGTTTTCGTGGAACACACCTCCTCAGTCAGAATTAGTGGCAAAACACCCTGCAACCCACTGTGTTTGTTTGTGGACAATGACATATGGCCAAGAAAATTACAAATTATATTTTTACCAACTTCAGAAAACATCTTTGTTTGGTACAGATCTTTGCAAAAATCACACCATAATGATATGTTTTCAATGAAAATGAGGATAATGATGTAAAAATCTGCATTCCTTCTAATATTTAAGTTAAAGTTTGTTGTCATGTCTGGTGTGACTGATTGATGAGTAACATTAGTCACAACAGTTTATAACTTGAAGCCAGATTTTAGCCAAAAACACTGACACCATTTGTTATTTGCACAGTCAATCACACAACAGTTCTTTCCTCTCTTTGCATTTTGTGAGTTTATTTTATAAAAACGCCTACATACATCTCTCAGCTGAAACTAAAGAGGGGTCTGACTCTTGAGGCACAAAGTGGTCCTACAAGACAGGATGAGCTGGGTTAGCTGGTTAGCATGCTAACTTCAGTAGATATCTCTGTGACACATCATACAGACCTTTGAGACAAAGCATCAAAACTGTTAATTCTTCACATTCTGTTGACAATGCTCATTTTGGAGCTCTGAGACTTAAGACTTAAGCATGCAAGGAAACTCAAATCTATTGGGAGACAGAGTGATACAGATTGGGCCAATTGTTTCACTGATCCATCAAACCACTGACATTGTGCTCACCACAAATTGCTTCCTTTGAAGCTATGTTTTTCCATGTGTGCAACAAGGCCTGATGACGCACGCTTTCACCTTTTCAGTGTGTGTTAGACACAAATTGCCTCACTCCACACAAGCAACTGGTACAATAAAATGAGAGGGACAATATTCATCTTTGTCTGAAGTCTGAAGATAGAAAGCAGGTGACAACTTGTGTATTCGGTCGGGAAGCTACAAACTACACACACACACACACACACACACACACACACACACACACACACACACACTGGCCTTGTAGATAAAACAGCCGTTTTTATGGCAAAAGTGGCAAATATTAATTATGATCATAAACATCTGGTGTTCTTGTGTTTCACTCCTCAACAATGTAACTGTAAAGCTTCTTCTTGAGAGTTCTGGCTTAAGATGAAAGTCAGGCAGTAGTCTTAAGTGTTGAATGACAAAAAATAAAAGTGCCATTGAGAACAGCAAAGCCCCTAAAGTTCCCAGTTCCTCTTGTCAAAATCCCCAATAAGCTAATGCTTCCAGGTAACTAATTTAAGCCAGGGAGCAGAGTCTTGGATAAAACCGCTAGCAATAAAATTCTGTTCCAGGAAGTAAAATCTACCACCCCTACAGGCTGAAAATAGTTCCAGACCCCTCGGCACTGAAACTTTTATTGATCCCCTGTACAGCTGTATTATATTGTACTGCTCTCTCCCTTCTCACCCTAACCAGGTTCTCCTCTGTGTTGATTCACATTATATTTTGCAGGGCCTAGTCCCCGCTCTTGTCCACACTGACTCAAGACAGCAGAATAGCACACTGTTAGGGTTTTAGTTTCCAGGTGGTTTGTAGTCAACTTTACATCTGTTGTTTCAATTTAAGAAACACAGCAATTTCTGAATTATTTTTGCTCTGATCAGGTAAGAGGCTATGTAACATTAATTTATGATGACAGAGTACAGCAAGTATAACAGACACAATCAGTAAAGGACTTCTGAATTATGAGGCATAAGACAAACACATTTTATATCTGTTAGCTAGTTCAAATGTGATCATATATTTCTTTACTTTCTTCTCTTTATTTACTTCCTTAATTACTTGTAGAAATTACTTAATTACTTGTAATTCATCTTCTGACTTCTAGTTGTTCTTGATGTTATTTTTCTGTGATTAGATACCACTAAGTAACACAACCATCATTCTAGCTGGCTGAGGTTAATGTGTTGCTAACACAACTGTTAATTTTAGGGATGCCCATAACTAACATTTCAGATCAGATTTGGCCGTCCTATATGGATATTTGACAAGCCGTCCCTTTTTCAATAGTGCAGTGTGCCACTTAATGAACACTGTAGCTTCTCCGACCAAAGCAGAGCTCCTGCGTGTGTGTGTGTGTGTGTGTGTGTGCATGTGTTGTTTCCAGCTGTGGGAATAGCATCACTATGACAGTCAGCTCTGCCTACTTTGAGGGAGTACTACAGTCAGTTGAGCTGTTCTTACACACAATACCATACATCCTGGTATAATGTCAGGAAGGTATGAAAAAATATATATGGCCCAGGCCTAATAAAAAAAAAATCTGTCTTATATTAATGTGTGTTCAGTTACCTACCACATAGTGAGGGCAGAAGAAACTCAACAACCTAAGTATTGGTTAGACTAACCTTTACACATTAAGTTAGCGAACAAACCACAAAAATTCACTGCACTTTTTTTTTTTTTTAAGATTTTCCTTATATCCATGGGTAAGAAACTAAATCCCTAAGTGTTTTCCTGCTGGCCCCTGGCCTCCCTGCGAGACGGTAAAAGAAAGGAAATTTTTCCACTTGGGATCAATAAAGCATCACATTATGTACTGATTCTGACAGCAAGTGAATCTTTCTGCAACTGCTGCCTCACTGTAGCAGTGAGGGGAAGGAAGAGAAAGTTCAACTGTGTCACTTCCAGCTGACGATGCACAAACCCTGCCCCGTTCAATCTCCATTTGATATTATCCAAATACACAATATGTGATTAACACACCACATTTTTATGAGGCGTTAATAAGTCCAGATCCATTTTCCAGCAGAGTTACTTCTACATTCGGCTCCGGTATATTTTCAGACGCTGCGGCCAGGCACGGGCCATTTAGCCTTGGCGGTCAGGTTTAGGTTAACAACAAGGCCTGGGTTTGGTTATGACATGAAAAATGTTGAGAAAACCAACAGTGAGAAAATACACAAAGCAGCCCGGCCTCTTCCAAACGCTGAACATGGACTGTGTCAGAGCGTAAAATATCAACAGAGCGATGAAATAACATACAGGCACGAGGCACAAGTGGTTCCACACACTCACTCATAAACGTCACACGATGATGGGGTTTATGAGTTCTGAAAACATACAGTAAGGGATCAAGTTTCGGTTTTTGCGTGTTTGTAAAGCAAAAGCATCTGGTTAAGCTCATTTGATTTTTTTAAGCATCTTTCTCCTCTTTGTTTCTTTCTCCTCCTCTTTGTTTCTTCATGCGTGTGCAGTGTGTGTGCTTGTGACACTGCATTAATCCTTGCAATGTGTGGTGCGTGTGCTTGTTCACGTTGCTGTTTTACATCACTGTTCACACTTCATTGACGGAGCAGCAGGGTCAAGTGTGGAACACAGACTGAAATTTACCTAAAATGGAGACGATGTGGGTGCCACGCGGGAATCTGGCAAACATACAGCTGCAGCCTAAAAGCCTTGACCCTCCGCCCAGATTGACACGAGGGAGGTGATCAAGTCAAGGTCAGAAATGATTCAGTGGAATTACTGAATTACTTCATGTCCGCTGCTCGGGGGGGCTCTGAGATCACAGAAGTGGAAACAGAGCGTGTCAACATACAGTGTATTATACAAGTTATGCAGATAACATATAAAATCATATAAAGGCATAAATACACACTTGTAATACAGCCTGAAAAGCTGCAGATGGTCTTGTGTGACCTAAAGGAGATGCTGTTGGCTCTAAATCAACGACACAGACATGATTTTAAAGGACGACTTCACCCTTAAACAATATGTAAGTCTGCTCACATTAAATGAGATGGCAACAAATCTCTACATCTGGATAAAAAAAGAATTTGTATTAAAATGTTTTTTTCAATACACTCAGTGATGACACTTGAGTTCACTTCTTTGTTTTACATGACTTTGTTTCCCCTCTGCACCTGTCTACCAGGTGTGCATTATGCAATGTTCCCTAAAATACTGCTTAACAATGCTTGTATTCTGTGGCCACTCTCTTCAGTAATGCTCCTGATTAAAAAAGTATATATCTTAAATTAATTAATTAATTAATTCTCCCTAAAAATTCTGCTTTTATCTTGAGCAAGTTATTTATGTTAACTTATGTCAATTTTAGGGTTATAAATTTTGTGCATTTTTCTTAACCAAGCGGTTTTCATGAATGATCAATGATTGGTTGTTAACTATTAATCGCCAGCTATTTTGATAAATCAATGAATTAGTAATAATAAAGTTTTTAAGAGAAAAAAAAAATCTAAATTCTTCGATGTGACCTTCACATATGTGAACATTTCCTGGAGTCTTTACTCATCTGGAACAGGAAGCTGAATATCTTTGGCTTGTGGACTCAACAAGGCATCTTAGGAACACTGATCGACATTTTTCACTTGTTCTGACAAACCAAACTGATGAATCGGACAAAATACAGACAGATTGACCAACAATGAAAATAATCATTAGTTGCATGATGTTTTCAGCCTTTCCCTGTACTTTCTTATCTTTCAAAATGTTGGATAGTTTTACCATTTAAGTCCTCTAAGATTAAATGTAAACATATGCTACCCATTGCAAAGAGTCATGTGTACTCCTTGCTTTGTTTTAAATGATTTCAAGTTAAGACTTTCTGCAGCCAGTGTCTTCTAGAGGGATGTAGAAGGTGTACTGTCTGTTCATGATGTACCAATCAGCTATATTTAGGTATCTGCTTCAACCTCAAACCATGTGCGCTTATAAAAACTACTGTCATAACCTAAAAATAGATGATGTACCCATCAGTAAAGTGTAGCCTCTCTCCTATGTGAAGGTCCACTGCACAGCAGGAGGCAGAAATGTGCAGAAACATTACAGTAATTCCATAAGGATGACGGACGACAAAACAACATGTGCAATGTGTTGTTGCTCTATTTATCATTGGTATATTGATCTGTAATTGAGTGATTTAATGAAGAAAGCAAGAGCTGTAAAATTATGTGACTTTATCTCTGAATATAAGTACGTGTGTGTATTTGCACAAAAATGTGTGTACATGTAAATCATGTGTGAGTTTATGTTTATTATTATTATAGAATTATTATTATTACTACATGTGCAGGCGAATGAGCCTGTTGTTTCCATGCATGTGAACATGTGTATGCAATGTGTATTTGTTATTGAGTACTTAAGTGTGTATTAGTGCATCTGCCAATAATTATATCTGCCTGAAAGTGAGAACATGTGCACTATCTTTTGCATCCAAGTGCATTTGTGTGTGTGTACTGTAAAGGTGCCTGTGTTTGGATATGTGCATGTCTGTGTGAGTGTGTGTGTGTGTGTGTGTGTGTGTGTGTGTGTGTCTGTGCTCGTCCAGCTGCCGCCTGTGTAACTCTAGTAAACATCAAGGCAGCGCTGTGCGTTGCTGAATTAACAAATCTCTCACATCCATCGCCACGCGCCGCCTTTGAAACACACACCGTCGGCCTCGGCTCGCGTCTTTGAACTCTCAATCATTCTCTCCCTCGCCCACCCCGCTCTTCCCTGTATCAAATTGTACTCCAGTTAAATATCTACTCATTAGTACTTTAGCAGTTCTCTCCCCATTTGACCTCCTTCTCATCTTACATCTCTGAATTCATTTTCACAATTTAAGGTGCGGGAGGGACCATCATAGCTGCTGAGAGACTGGTTTTCTCCTTTTCTTCTTGTCTATTCTTTATTAGGACTGTTCTGCCATGATTTCTGATGTTTGTTCATTTAATGACTTCTACAGATTCCAGTGCCATTTACCTCTGTAGCCACTTAACTGACATATCATCAGTTAAGCAATGAAAATTCATTAGTTATAAAAACAATGAAAGAGTACTTCATAAAAAGCCACGGGCAGCTAAAAAAAAACCAAACGATTATTTCATATTAAGTTCTGTAAAGTATCTAAGTAACTGTACAAAGAAAAATCCAGTTCAATATTTTTAAATATATATGTTTTCAGAACTCATAAAACCCATATATATGAGTTAGTTGCGGATTCACGGAAGTCGTAATAATGCAAAGAAAAAGAACTGCAATAGATCAGCAGCTCTTTAGTGAGGTAAAAATGTTTTTGCCACAGGAGTCTAGTCGAGCTGAGAGCGATATCTGGCTTAAATACAAGTGCTTTACTGTCAGTAAAGTCTACCTTACAGAAAGTTAAATCAGTGACAATATTATAAATATAATTATAGTATATATATATGTTTTTAGGTGCCTAAAAAACCTGTTACTGCTGACCCTGTCTACAGCAGTGCACTGCTTAGCATCCATGCTGGTTCTCCTAACTTGTGGCTTGCTGACCTTTTCCTGTTTTTTCTGTTTCATCCACTGAGCCTCCACCGAAACCCGCCTCCAACTTTTAAAACCTCTGCATTAGAGGAATCAAATTCACTGGCAGGTGAAGGTCACTTCTACATGTATTACTGTAATGCTTCACTCTGATATAGTCAACTCCTCCCACCCAGTAGGAAAATAATCTACACATTATAAATTATTATCTGTGTGAGCCAGGTCACCCCACTGCTTCGCTCAGTGCTGAGTGCTAAACTCCACTGTGATCCATGCAGGAATGTCAGTGAGGACTTAAAACAAATCACACTTCAAAGCAAAATCTGCACCTCTCAAGTGTGGGTATGTCATATGCATGTGCACAAGTGCGTGCACGAGCCTGTTTGCTTTGCGCATACGTGTATGTATGATTGTTTCTGCGTGGGTCTGCATGTGTGCTCGTGAGTGTGCCAGCGTGTGTTTACATGCCCTTTAGTGCACATTTAAGTGTATGTGTTGTGAATACGCGGCCGTCTTGTTTAACTTCAAAGATGCTGGCACGCTCTGCTATGTGAGGCTACATGCTGACAGGCTGTCTTTGATGAACAACTATTTACAACAATGTAAAACTAACCCGCTCATCATGATGCGCCGCTGGGCGACCTTTCAACATGACTCACCCCGATGCCTGTTTTGTTAAACACTCATTCGTGTTACTCAGAGCTGTTTGCGGATTAATAATAATGCAACTTTTTATCTGCGCCCAGTGGGATGCTCACTTGCTGCTTACTCATGTCCAATAGTTAGTGTTTCTCTGAAAAACAGAGCAGATGCTTGTATATGTTTGGTCTTGTAGTCAAGGAGCACATCAAGGATGGGTGATCACATCTGTTTTCACACTGTCCAACAGTGGGTAACCCTATTATTTAATATCACAAGCCAAATCACATCCATAACATTAACTACTCTTACGGAGCACAGAGTATCATTTGGTGAGCAGCCAGATGGAGAACAGAGATGCTTTATGTCAGTTCCATGGAAAAGAGCTGGCAAAATGGTTTGTGATTAAGGATTAAAAATTCACTCATGCTGATTAACTGGCTCAGCAGGCAGACATGGTGCCTCACCAAAAACATCTCTGAATGAACAATGGGGTGCAGATTCTAGAGATTATAACATCCAAGTTCTGATGATAAGTTAGTTAAAATTAGCGATGCACTGATCCTCTTTTATTCAGTTTAAATCTGATATCTAAATTTGTACGTCTATAGTAGCAGTAGAATGGATAGGAGCAGTGAGATTACATGAGGCTGAAATTGAACTAATTAACTTATTAAGTTGTAAAATGCTATTCAGCTCTCACTTTGCACTGGTTCGTACAGTGTTTACAAAAAGAAAACATGGAAAGCACATGTTGTAGAATTGAAATCTGCATTAGAAATTAGATCAGAATGCAGATCGTTGTAGAATTTAGATCTGAATATAGATTGATGCTGCAAGTCCATCATCTGACCCAATACCAATATTGGATCACAAGTCCCATCTCTTATTCAAATCGCCTTAAAAAACAATCATCGATCAGCTGTTGATATGAGATTCGATCGGCACAAGTCTCAAGTTAAACTCAAGTTTAAGTTAAGTCAGACAATGCATCGGGAAGTTATTTGCAGTATGCACATGTGGTCAGATGTGTACTTGTGCAAATAATGAACATATATCGCTGCTGACAGGTGAAATCTCTTCACCACAAGGTCATCTACAGGTTGAAGGAATTTCATGCCTTTCAGGCTGAGAAGAGCCATATTTGATGCATTAAGAAACACTCTTTTTTTACACAGAAACAATGCCTTATTTCTTAGTGAGGCCACAGTGGCACTGAAGATACCAGATGCTCAGAGATGCAGAAAAGCAGGAGGAGAGCGGTTTGCGTGGGCTGACAGAGGCTTAACTCTGCGGCTTGTTCTCATCGTTTAACGACATGTCTGACAGCGTCTACACATCCTCCGCTCTCTCTTCCTTTTTTCTCACTTCTGTTTTCACTTGTTGTGAGAACTTCGGTTTGCGGGCCAAGAAGAGTTTCAGCAGAGAACCAAAAAGGACACACTCAGCTCTTCTCAACGGCTTAAATCCAACAAATGTTGGCATGAAGCGCTCCGAAACACCCCATCAAAGCGAGGCTTGCACACAGAGGAATTCTCTACGGATTTTAGCCTTGAATGAAAGCGTGGACTGTCTCATAATAGCTCAAAACCTCTGGAGTAAAAAGGATTATAAAAAGGTGCAGACTGAGCCAAAAGGGGATACGTGCAGAATAAGATCAATAATTAAAACAACAGACATAAAAACAGATTAAAAAATCTAAAAATGTAGTATATACACTTAAACAAAAATGCAAAATACAGTCAGAACAAAGGAATGTAGAGAAGATTATGGTCATGGCCACAGCGTGTGTGTGTGTATCAGTTTTCAGCATGCTGTCACACTGATCAAACTTCAGGCTGATAGCAGAGGCGCCGCACAACCATCGCTGTGTTTGTCTAAGAGCCATGGGGAAAACTGCACACACACACACACACACACACACCTTATCCAGACAACATGGCAAAAACATATTGTGCATGCATTTATGTGAAATATAACGCAGAGGAACGCAGCGACATGCAAGTAAGTACATGCAGACACACACACCTGACGGCTCAGAACAAAACCAGCCTGTTAGAGCTCTGGTTTTACAGTCGCATTATCTGTTTCAAATTACACATAATTTCATAATATATTTCAGTCAGCAGTCATTTTCTGTAATCAGTGTTTTTTTGTCTGCCCTTTTTCACCTCAGCTATGTTAAATGTTTAAAAAGTACAAGCGATAAAGCATTTTATCAAACTTCCTGGAGCTGAGATATGGCCTGGTGGCAAAAAACAGCTTAGTCTACCCGCCTTCAGGACCACAGGACAAGAAAACAGTGAATTTACAACAAGGCTTTACCAACACCAGACAAAACTCTGGCTTTGGGATACATAGCTGAAACTGTGATAAACCTTTTGATAACAAGTTTTTCCATGCCTTTTTTTTCTGCCTTTTTCAAGCGTTTTTCTGTTCTTGTTGTCAGAGCGGTGAGGTTGGAAAAGCCAGATGTAACTGCTGGAATCTGCAGAGTGACAAAAGGGAGACTGAAGGGGGAATCTCTTCACGTCGTCATTAAGACATCAAAGCTGCTGCAGAAGATATGGGGCTTTTCAGCGCTGACACAAATGCATTCTCGGGGAGAGGAGTAACGAATGAGAGAGAAAAGAAAGAGGGAAGAGGAGGAGGAGGGAGGTTGCGTGTTGAAGAACCAGTCTTTGATGATGGCGTAAGAACGAAGCAGCAAAAAAGCAGACAAAAGTTTCTAAAACTTCAAAAGAAGCCTTTTTGTAGCGCAGGTCTGCTCGCTCTTTCTCCTTGATTCTTCCATTCTTCCCTCTCCCTCCTCTCTTCAAACATGTCTTCGCTAATTGCCAGACCCTGTTCTGCCCTTCGTGGGCTCTCCACTCCTCTCAGGTCTATTCAGCAGGGGGGGTTGTTACAGCGGGAAGGCCTAATAACGCGCTCTGAGTGGGACAATGGAGCCTGCGGGGCCAGTGACAAAATCCCGGCCCTAATGAGAAAAGACTCCTTCAGCGGACAAGCAGGTCTGTCAATAGACAGGCCTATTATGGAGTTACAGGGTGCAGGGGGGGCTGGGGGAAGAGCGTGTGTGTGTGTTTTTGGCTATAAAATCATGGGTACATCTATGTGGCAGAGACATAAAGTAATAAAGTGAAACTACTCCGAGAAATCGAAGGAAATCAAAGAAAGTAATAGGAAGAGAGGGTGTGTGAGTGTGTTTTTCTGTGCGTGAGTGTGTGTGCTGCTACCTCCTGAGGGTAACAATAGTGAACAGGACAAATCCTCCAGACCGCATAATGGCCACTAAGCTGTCTATTCAGAAGTACACAGCTCCCCTGCTAACTGCTCTGATCAGACACGAACACCCGCGCTCACCCACTGACACTCCTCCTCCTCCCCTCCTCCTCTTCCCTCTGATATTTTCTCAATCTTTCCTGTTCTTTTTCTGCTCTTCTGCAGGGGTGTAGAAAATACTGATACACTTTATTTTGTATTGCAATGTAATGTTTTGTGATACTGTATTGATGCAAACATTTATGGCGCAGGTTCATTCTGTGTTGAGTTTAAAACCTGACTGCTTGTGAGCAGTTTTGTTATCTATCTTCACTGGTTCGACTGTATAAAAAGTAAATTTCTAACTTTATATTTAATGCATATAGTGATGTGCTTTCCTAATATTAGATAAAAAAAAAATAGCACGTTGTCACAGTTGTACTGATGCTTTAATGTATGGTCTTCATCCTGTTTTACTTTTTTAAATGACCATGTATGTCATATAAGTAACAGCACGATCATTTCTTTGTTTTGTTTGGTTTTTTGGTGTTGTTACTGTCATAAATGGCAAGGAAAAGCAACAATCCTCACATTCAAGAAGCAGAAACCAACAAATGTTTGACAATTTTGCTTCTGAAAAGATTAAGTGATTGTCAAATAGTTGGGAATACATTTTTCATTAATTGACTAATTGATTAATCAACTAATTGTTGCACCTCTACTACTGTGCTCTTCTCAGTATTTTTTAGTACATAAAATATCCTTCTTGGTATTGCCTTGGCTACAGTTCTCTACAAACTTTGGGTATTGATTAAGTTTTGCTCGTGTTCCTCCTCCTTCCATCTGTCGTGCTCCCCTGCCCCTCTCTCCTCTTTCTTAATCCCTCTTCTTCTCTCCTTCTCTTCT
The DNA here is from genome assembly GCF_056507025.1 of Lutjanus erythropterus. Classification (NCBI taxonomy): domain Eukaryota; kingdom Metazoa; phylum Chordata; class Actinopteri; order Lutjaniformes; family Lutjanidae; genus Lutjanus; species Lutjanus erythropterus. Next base: position 32,401,217 of record NC_139321.1, on the reverse strand, counting down.
TGCATCTTCTCCTCTATTCTCTCCTCTTCATCTCTCCCTCCTCCCAATCATTTCTGTAGTGTGTGTGTGTATGTGTCTCTCTCTCTCTCTCTGTGTGTGTGTGTGTGTGTGTGTGTGTGTGTGTGTGTGTTTGCACTGATGAGGTTTTGGAGAGGTTAACCCATCTGTTGTGAGAATTACTGCTGCATGTGAGAGACTGGGAGTTATGCAGTGAAGGATGCTGAAGCACCTCGTTTCCTTTCAGTTGTAGGTGGAGTGGGGTTTTGGGTGGGTGGTGGGTGGTTGTTAAGTGGAGGGGGTTGGGGGTGGTGAGGTGGGGGACTCTCAGAGCAGTGTGTTTTTCACATGTCTGAACACTGTCTTACAATTACTTACTCACTGCATCTTTGCTCCAATGCTGAACTAGTTTGATGAAAATGCATTAGTGAGAAATCTGGCAATAAATTAACAGCATTTGTCATTAATTAAGCACCAACACCAAACTTGATACAGCTTTTACCAAGACATCTTAACCTGCTCCGTGTATCAGAGAACAGGCTAAGTGATGTGCTGCTTGATGGAAAAAACACTCATCCAGGCTCTTTTTTAGCGAAGTTTCATGGACTTGCTTCACCTCCAACCTATTTTCTTTGGTCAAAATCAACATTGGTGTGCAGCATCCCTGTAGCTCGGCTGGTGGAGTGTGGGCCTTTGGACCTTTGCTGTGTGTCATCCTCTCTCTCTCTCTCTACCCCCTTTCCTGTCAATCATCAGCTGTACTATAATATGAGCATAAAAAAACCCTAAATACATATATATGGAAAAAAAAAAAGCATTCTTGAAGTTTCTGTTTTCATACGAGCCAGCAGTCCACATGTAGAAACAAGGCTTATGTAAGAAAATGACATTAGTTATAAATAAATAAATAACTCATTTGTGGAGTGAGAAATCACAAGCAGTGCCACTGTGACATCATAACATGTCTGGACAATTTTTTACTCTCCATCTACTCGAATTCATGAGCTCACTCTATGTTACGAAACTGTGCGATATTCATATTTTTATAAGGTTTCTTGGCAAATTTTAAGGAGTAATTTTGGCTAATGGTAACTAAGGTTCAGTCTCTTAGAAAGTACCGGTTCTAGTGCAAAACATGATACCTGAATTTCCGAGTGGATACAAAAAGAATAATTTATAGTGATGTTCACAGTACTAAATTCTAATTTATCACTCACACCTGAATTTTTTTTGTTTGGCTGTTCACATTAGAAGTAAAGTTAAAGTTGCATAAATAAAAGAAGTCTGAAGTCACATTGCAAAAACTAAGATTTGCTTCTGATGTACAACCACATCAGGAAGAAGCCAGAATCTGACTCATAAGCATTTGTCCTTATTATTTTTATATTTATATGTGCAACATTTTACTTTACTCTTCATAATTGAAATATTATGGTAATAAATGATTACTATATTTCTTGCTGCAGGGTAAGGTCTCCACCCTGTTTTCTGTACATTTTCCCTCATTATCACCACTAATTCTCTCTCTTTTCTCCTCACCCCCTCTGCCTCTGCCTCCCCCTCTCTTCCCCTCCCTCGTCGCCCATCTTTTGTTACTGTTGGACTCACACTGAGGGGTTTGGTCTTAATTACATTAAACAAACTGAGGAACTGAGAAAGCAGCCCACATCCTCACATATTGAGTTTCACATGGTTTGACTGATATCTGGGGACAGAGCGTGTATCACGATGTGAGTAATACTGCACCAGATGAAGCGTGTTAAAATCTGCTACATTTGTTACTTATATTTTGTACTCGGAGGATGCCAGCAATGCCAAAACACACACAGACACGTAAAGTTACACCTTGTATTAGCAATGAGAGACTTGCTGTGGAAACCCAGAGAGAAAACATATTCGCTTTACACTTTGAGAACAGCTGGCAGATAAAATTAAAGGCAAATTCCACCTTAAAACAGAATGGAAGTGAAGGAGGAGACAGAGCCAGCATGTAGCAGGACAAAGGAGATGTGTCGAGGATAATATGAAAAGCGAGAGCGTGTAAGCGCATGTAACTTGCAGATGCTTCCACTCAAGACTCGAGTGAGAGGAGCTGAAAGATTTGAAATAAGGAATGTAACCCAGTGAGCTGAAATGAAGCTTCAGTTAGAGAAAATAGAGTTTAAACTCCAAATGCAGAGAAAACATTTGCATTACTTGTGTTTTAGGGTGGATTTCCCCTTCAGAATGACTCACTGCTCAGAGCCTTGAGAAAAAGGTCCGCTGACTGACAGATGGCATCTTGTACAGAGAGCTGAAGTTAAAGCTAGCAGAGGGTATTTAAGACCCATTAGGGGTCTATGAGAGCTTGACTTGGCATACAATCACTAGATTCAAGCCATACTCACTTACTCACACACACACACACACACACACACACACACACACACACACACACACACACAAATGCACATACACAAGTGTAAATGGAGCATGAAGGCAAACAGAAGGGGGAAGAATGAGGAGCTGAAAGACGCTTGAGAGAAAAGACGTCTTCTATTGGCTGATGGAGCAGGAGGAATATGTCCACGGGAGGGTTGTGAGAGACAGAAGAAGAAGAGAGAGAGTTGAGGTAGATAAGAGAGAGGACAAAGAGAGATAAGAATGAGACAAGGTGTACAAAACACAGACAGTGAGAGAGACAGTGGAGACAGTGAAACATTACAAATCGTGTTAATGTTTTTTTTTTCCACTTGTCTGGACGAGTTAGTTGGTCATTAGTCATATACTACGTTAGTCATTATGTCCACATCACTAGGGCTGCAACTAACAATTATTTTCATTACTCATTTATCTTGTCCATCATTTTCTCGATTAATCGATTAGTTGTTTGGTCAATACAATGTTAGATGGCACAAACTGATGAAGAATGTTGATCTCTGTTTCCTAAAGCCCAGGATGACACCCTTGAATGTCTTGATTAGTCCACAACCCAAATATATTGAATATATTGTCAGAGAGGAGTAAAGAAACCACAAAATATTCACATTTGAGGAACTGAAATCAGAGAATTTAGACTTTTTTTTTTTTTAAATAAAATGGCGAAAAAAGATAAACTGACTATCAAAATGTTAGTTGAGTAATTGTTTAATTGAGTAACTGCTGCAGCTCTCAGATCTCATTGTGTTACTATTTTGTGAAAATACCAATTGTCAACCCTACAGTACTGGTGTAATATTGAGAAATACTGATCAAGGTATTTGGTCAGAAATGATGATCATGATGTTGATTTTGTTATTGCCCAACCCTGCTTTGTTATTTTCGAGAAAATTTGTATGACAAGATCCATATCACATATTGTGGAAAAGCCTAAAATGATCATATAATGTCACCCAGTTTTACTTTGATAAATCTGAACTAACCTTTTAAAACAGAGTAGTCACACAATAACAAAAACAAACAAATGGATCCAGGCAGTGGTAGACCAACAACTCCTGAGTTTTGTGAGGTGAAATTACTGATTTTGCCAATGGAGCCTGATGGCTTTGGAGGCAGAAATATTGGGCTAATGGCGGTTTCCTGTCAGAAGATGTAGTCTGACAGTGAGGTAACGTGGTGAAAATACTCTAAATATGGCATTTAATTAAAATAATATTGATTGCTTTAGGTGGGCCTTTTTTAGGTAGCTAAAATCTGCCTGCACTGCACTTCAACCAGACCTATCAAACAAGTGATGTGGAAATACTGCTCTCTATAGATACAGCAGATACTCCTCTTCTGAGCCCTACAGTGTTTTGGATTTGAGCGTGACACCTCAACCTGTTAAGACAGGGATTTCCAAAACCTCCCTTGTTATACTTTTGTTGTTCTCCAGACTTCTTCAGACTGAAGCCAGGAAAAAACAGAAGCTTTATTCTTTTCTTTCTCTGTGTCTCAGTCCTACCCATCTTCTTTCCGTCTCCTTGCTGGAAGTGAAACGAGGCAGAACGGGAGGATGTGGGACAGACAGCCGTGAAATGGAGGCCAGGGCCCCTGAGGAGTGTGTGAATGCATCTGTATTTTGTTCACATCTGTCTCTAATGTGTGTGTGTCTGTGTGTGTGTGTGTGTGTGCATGGAAAAATAACGTTATGTGTTCCCGTCTTGTCTTGTTTGTGTGCATGTACACAGAGATCACACATACAGTGTATCTTTGTGCATCTGAGTGTGTTTGTCTCAACTGGACTCCACAACAAGGCGAAAAACAAGCTTTTGAAACTTGACTCCATTCTTTCTCCTCCTGTCTGTAAACCCCACAATCCACCCATGGGCACGAACACACACACACACCAGCATGTTTACATCTCTGTTCTGCAGAATGCCACCCTGATTTCCGGAGGAGCAGCTTTGTCTACCTCACTGTAAGGGCAGCATGTTGTTTCAACAGGAGGACCAACATGATCTGAGCAAATCTGAGGCACAGCTGCACACAATGACTGTGACAGAGATAAAATGGAAGCATTTCTGTCACTCTCTCAACTCTTTTCGAATTTTCTGCAAGAGTTAACAAAATAATCATCACCTCTGATGAGTGGTGCAGCATTTATGCCTCCAAAAGTTACAGTTTTGATGCATCCCTGTATGGTACTGGTCCTAGATGTATATCAGGTGATCGCAATGTTCCAGGAGACCTTTGTTGCTGTCACCCTCATTCCCTCATTTCTGGTTTGTCTGTACTGATGGTAGGGCAGGGCAGCCATGCTGTAAGAACTCTTGATTTCATTTTTTACTGTACATTTATAACATTTGTCTCACATGAGAAATAAATAAACAAACAAACACCATAACTACATTTTTAACCACATAAAAATGAAAGAAATAAGAGATAAACATTGGACTCACTGTTCAAGGTTCTATCAGATCTGAGCAGAGCACTGATGGATGTATTACAGAGCAAAGGGAGCGATGAGGAGATGGTCAGTGTGGAAACAGCTGATCAGTTCACTATATCCAAACTTATTCAGAAAAAGTGTTTTCAAGGTGCATCGAAAAAGACATCATTATCTGTGCAAGTAAGTAAGTGTTAATATATTTCCCCCCTTTAACCTGCAGTCAGACAGTCTTTTACAACTGGAAATTACCTTTATATAAGCTGAATATGATTCTCCAAAGCCACTGGACAGTAATTTAAACAGTAATTTTACCTCACGAAACAGAACTTGTTGGTCTACTGATGCTTCAGTCAGTTAGTTTGTTGGGGTTATACTACTAACTAAACACTGCAGTCACACAACAACACAAACAAACAAACCGATCGAGGCAGCAGTAGACCAGGAACTCCTGCGTTCTGTGATGAAAAATTATTTTGTCAATGGAGTCTGGTGGCTTTGTAGCGAGTGATATTTGACTTATTTAACAGCAGTTTCCCACTGAAAAGGCTGTCTGACAGCAGAGTAAAGCAGTGAAGATAGTCTAAATATAGTGTACACTTAAACTGATATTGATTTTTTTGGGTGGGCCTTTTTCACCATCTCTGATTACGCACATTAAATCATTTCTGAAAAAGGCAAAGTAAATGCAAGAACTTTTTTGTGGGAAAGTTTTTTGAATCATCCTTTTTCTTCAAAAAGTCTGCATGAACATACATTGATGGAAACAGGATTAAACCTATAAAACATTTTCTGCATTAACTTTTAGTATTTTTATCCAGGCAACAAGAAAGAAGCTAAGGGAGAAACAGAATGAATTCTAGGCCACAATATAGTTCAAGAGGAGGGGGTCTAAACCACATGATGATTTCTGGGCTCCGTTTTGAAATAACATCTTTTTCATGTTCTGTAGATCAGGATCGAGACCCCCCAAAAAATTCCCTGTGAGGCCTCAAACCCTCAACTGAACACCAAGTGAGCGGTTCCTACAAACCAGCAAGCTGCAGCTCAACATTCACTCCATGCATTTTTCTGCCATTAGTGAGAAAGTGCTGCGTGTGTAACCTGAGCAGAAGAATCTGGCGGTAAAAAACACTAAATCCACAGCACACACACATGCACACACACGCATGCACGCACACACACACACACACACACACAATCAGAAAAATACAGCATAGACAGACACAGCTGCCCTGGTGTGTTTGTAAGTAGGTGGGTGAGGATGTGTGTGTGTGTGTGTGTGTGTGTGTGTGTGTGTGTGTGTGTGTGTGTGTGTGTGTGTGTGTGTGTGTGTGTGAAAGAGACTGCGTTATTTGAGACTGTTTTTAGGCACTGTGCAATCACACGCACTCATACATTTGTGTGTGTGTGTGAGTATGACTCATACCAATTAGACTGCAAACCTTGGCCACCTCTACATCCTCTCCAGACGAGGCACCAGATATCTCAATTAAAAACGACGTAATTTGAGAACACAAAAAACAGAAGGTATCAGGACGGAGGAACTGAGGGATGGAGAGATGATGTTGGTCTGCAACCTGATCTGATGTGTTCGTTTTTAGCCGGAAGACAGCTGCAGCCTCACACATGCAATACAGACAAATAGAGACAGAATAAACCTGAATGCAGGAACTATTTCAAAGAACTTGATGCTGTTTGAAAATAAAAGTAGACTGAATTAATTAATTAGTCAGCATGCAACATCACACTGAATTGTCATAACATGCATTAGAGCAGCCATACGTCACGTCCCTGTCTGAACAACGACCACACACCCTTTAGATGAAACAAAATGGTGCCAAATTGGGAAAAGCTAGTGATACCATGGCTGAAGGCTGCTGCGACACATTTTACACATCAAACAATAATTAAAAAAAAAAACCCAAAAAAACGCAGTTTATGATTTTCTCTGCTTTCCAAAAAAGCATGGGACAGTTAAAAGACTGGTATCAGCATCAGTCCATTATTGGCCCCTACACTAGCTGAAAAGCAACACCAAATTTTTATTTTATAGTATTAAACTGGCATAGACCTCTGAATTTGCATTTACCACCAGTCAAATTAGAGGGTCTGCTTTCACCCGGGGCATGAGGGGGGGCAGGGACATGCAGGGTTCAACGTTAATTTCTTAAGGGTCATAAATCTACTTGCCCAAAGCCAATTTTTACTTGCCCCTCTACAAATGGTTTTATTTATTAGCACTTATTAAATATCAACAAAAACTTAAGTTGATTGTCACGTTTAATTTAAGGCTGCAGCATCAATAAAATATCAGAAAATAGTGACAAATGTTGATCCTAGGCTCAGTCTAAAACCAAAGATACTGCATTTGATATGATGCAGAAAATCTCCATATTTAAGAAATTGAAAACAGCATTTTCTGCAATTTTTGCATTAAAAAAAATACTTAAACAATTAATTAGTTATCAAAATAGTTTAATAGTTTAATCCAGGCAAGTGAATGCTAGATTTACTAGCACAACAGGCATTTTACTTGTTCCAGGCGACCAGGCAATCATTATAGTTGAGCCCTGCAATGACAGTGTAGTATCTAGAGGGGTTGTTCTCATCTATACAGGACTGAGCTGTGTGACGTCAAGATGTCAGTGTGTATTAAGTGGTACTAGATTTGAGTTGGGTTTAGCAGAGCTAGTGGACTAATCCTGACATAAAACCAGAATCACTTTTCTTAAACAACACTCTGGTCTGTTTTGAGTTTGTCTCACTTCATCTTGCACTTCAGTTTGTCTTATTTCAACATTCATTATCTGCAGCTTGATGAACATAAATCACATAGAAGCTCATTTATTAAAACACGTTTAAACACGTCTACATTTGATATCTTTCTCTGCCTCCGTCTCTCTCCTTCGTTCTCCAATTATGACCAGATGTCAGCTGCTACGGCTGAGCTGTTAAATCACCACAAATCATCACACCAGTTACTTGTGAATGGACACACAGACACGCAAACACACACACTCTCGGGCTGACAAGTGTGTTGATGAACGTAAAAAACTCAAAACTGCATTTTCACATTCAATGAAAACACACTGAAGATACACAACGCCAAACCGCTTCCTTTCTTCCCTCTTACGCACGGCTTCCTAACTCTGCTCCAGACACGCTCCCATTGTCATCACATCTGGTTTGAACTATAAATTTTCAATCATTCACTCTTCTGGCAGGAGGGAAACAATTTCAGAATTTCATACAAAGACAGACAGCGAAGAAAAAGAAGAGTGGGAGGAAGAAATGGGAACTCTCCTGGCATCCAGCTTTTGAAGGACACTGAGGTTTGTTAAGCAGAAAAAAAAATATCTTTCTCAGTTTCACTTTACTGGTGGTCCCATAAATCTGCGCACACCGACGTACGCACACACACAACGCCTCAGATAAACAAGCACATACGCTCACACACACACACAGACTGTTTACTCACGCAAACATTTGCCAACCTACACGCAATAAAAGAACAAACACACCAAGGAATCTTCTAATTTCCCCTGCCAACAAAAGCCTGCCTTCACAGAACGCCTCTCCATCACTTCCAGCCACAGTGGATGTTTTACGGCAATCAAATGCTATTAACATCCGGGAAAGGGGAAAAAAAAAGAGGGAAACTGTGAAAATATTGATACAAATTAAAACGCGGTTGGAGAAAAATGAGCCAGCTGACTGAGGAAGGAGGAATGAGCGCTGAGATTGAGTGCTAATAGGAAAAAGGTGTTAAAGATACGTTGGGTTAGAAATTGAGAGGGAAACACAATAAGACACAGGTGTGGGCTCATTACTGTGAAACGGAGCGGTCATAGAATAATTACAGCAGGACCACACAGGAGAGGAGAGGAGATGAAAGCAGGAGAGGAGGACAGACTGGAGGAAACAAGGAGGCGAAGCAAACTGGAGAGAAAAACTCTGAACAGAGCTGCAATGTAAAAAAAAAAAAAAAAAAAAGTCCTAATTATCATGTGTTTAGAAGTTGACAAACACAGAGACATCTATTCTCACCCATGCTTCCAACATCATTGCCTATGCGGATCGTTCCAGCTATGAAAACACCACTTTCCACGCTCACTGCCTCTCTGAGGAGATGCTGAGGCATGACTCCTGGCTTGAATTACAGGGAGGGGTCATCTTTGAAGGTTAACCTGGTGGAGCGCAAAGTATCTCTGGGTACCATTTGTGTAATTTGCAAATGTAATGAAGCAGCCTCTTTGTACAGCATGGGAATTTTGGCGACAGTTCTCTTTATCACAGTTTGCGTGGGATATGATGCAGTGATGTGTAAAAGTTCTGTTCTGTTCTTCAAAATGATTAAAAATGTTTTAATGAATTCAATTTGTGAGTTTTCTGAGGACAGTTTTAACCAGAATTTGTGTCAGTCCATGTTTTGCCAAATTTTTTTAGTGAACATTTTATGGTTGTTTATCAATTTATTTTCCTTTAGTATTCGTATTTTGACTCAAAGTTCATTCTTGATATCGGAAACAGAAGCTAATACCACAATCTCACATCAAGGTGTATTTAGTCACTGTTCTGGTGCTTCCAACTGTATCACACAATCTTTCTCACTTTAAGGATTTCTCATTCATGTTGGCCAAAATGTTGAGTATAACAACAAGAAGAAAATGCAAATGTAGGGCAGGCTCACACCAGCCTCGTCTATTCTGGTCGAACTAAGTCCTGGATCATTTGCCCGCTTGGTGTGATTAGGCTTTGTGTGTGTGTGCGTATGTGTGTGTGTGTGTGTGTGTGTGTGTGTGTGTGTGAACACCTGACTCGCTAAACAACCGCTCTCTGGTCTGCTTGGTCTTGGACCGCTGGCAAGTGAACTCTGTAGAGGTTTATTTCTGGGGTGAGCACCATTTGAATCAACATCAATCAAACCAAATAGTAAAGCTTTCTCGTCTGTGTTGGTGACTGGTGATCTGGTGCCACGTTTGGTCCCAAAATGGGGGGCTGGCAGGGAACAAATCCGGATTCACAATAAAGTGTGAAATGTCTGCATTATTAAATTATTTAATATCTGCCGTCTTATGAGATGTTCACATGCACAGTTCTCTTAAGTCAAACATTTAACATCTAAAATATGATTTCTGACACTGGTCAGACCTGACAAGAGACATGGGATGCTACTGAACGCTCCAGAGCAGCTACTAGACTGACTTTAAGATGAGATTAGCCATGTTAACACCCAAATGTATCGCAAATTTTAACTACATTTAGAGTAAATATGGGAAAAAAAATCCCAACCAATGCCTGTTTCCATCCATTACTATTCTGTGATTATTACGAGTTGGTTCATTGAAATAAGCAGTAGGTGGCACCAGTTCTCCAGTCGGAAAACCATTACACCATTGGGAAGAACAGGGCGCAACAAGATGACATAATTGAAAAAGTGCCAGCTGAACCTGAAATGTTGAAAAACACTGCGGAAAACAAGATGGAAATATGAGATTTCTGTTTGTTTCATGTATTTATGTCAGGAAGGTTCTATCAGATCTGATCATGGATGTATTATAGGACCATGGGAGCGATGAGGAGACTGACATGGTCGAAACAGCATGATCAGTCATGTGAGTTTAATGTTTGCTACATCAAAACCTTTCCATAGAAAGTGTTTCCAAAAGCAAAAAACACCTAAAGACCATCCTGTCGGATTTTGCCGTTTCAATTATGCATGGCTAATGTGATGCTTCAAAATGTGCATAAAAATACATTGATGGAAACATGGCTCTTTTTGTGTCAGCTGCACATATATTGATGGAAGCACACAAAAACGGTCTACAATTACATTTAATTAACAGTTTTAAATGCCCATTTAAATCTGTGTGTAGGTTTGGATGACGTTACTGTAGGTGGTCTTTTGTCAAAGAAGAAATCATGTTTAACATTCAAAGTACTGAACCTCAGAGCCCAACGAGACAAACTTAAATGACAAACTCCTCCTTTGCTCTTAGGGGGTTCGCCTCATTGTTTCTTAGTGTGTGTGTGTGTGTGTGTGTGTGTGTGTGTGTGTGTGTGTGTGTGTGTGTGTGTGTGTGTGTGTGTGCATATGTGAAAGTGAATAAAAGGGACAGTGAATGAGAGTGAGCGAGTGAGTGAGGGAGGGAGAGAGAGAGAGGCAGCAGCTGTCCGCCTGGATGACCTCAGCAGCAGCTGCTTCACCCCCACCACCCTGCTGCTGCCCTCTGTGTGCCAGCTCGCCTTTGAAGTTCAGGTCAAGACCGATACAGCTTTGGATCGCATACCGATAACCATTACTGGAAATAAAAGAATGTTATTTACATGCCAATACAGTTAAAAAAATGTATTCCTGCAACAATGACCTGGAATGCAAACTTGGCAGAAACAGAAATAGTCATTTTCAGGGATAAATGGTGGTAAAAATCAGCTGTTTCTATATCTACTGATATTGGAAGTATTGCTGCATGTATAAGAACAAAAAGTAATCTAGACTTTTATAGACCTTTTGTAAAATTATAAATGTTTATTAATTGGTTTCATGTCACAAATCAACTATCAAAAACAACGATGATTTTAAAATCTTAAAAGTTTCATAAGTTCTAAGTTAAAGGTGGAATATGCAGCATTGCTTGTAAACACACCAATGTGTGAGAGAAGGGGGGGGCATTGAGAGTGAATTAAGAGAGTGATCTGATGAATTGAGAACAGAGGAGTGAATAAAAGAAATAAAACCATTTGTTGATTGTTTCACAGTGCCAAAAAAAAAGCCCAAATGAACATGCCTACACCTCCTCACAATGGGGGATTTTGTGTGACAACAATTGAAGCAGTCCTCAGTCTGCTCTGCCTGTGTGTGTGTGTGTGTGTGTGTGTGTGTGTGTGTGTGTGTGTGTGTTGTGTGTGTGTGTAAATCTCTCTGGAGCTCTCACAGACAGAGCAGAGGAAGGAGGCGAAGAAAGCGATGGAACTGCAAACACAAGTTCTATTTATAATACGTTTTTTTTTTTCTTTTAAGTTTGTGAACCCGGTGTTTTGAAAAAATTGAGAAAATAAGAAAATTTAGGCAGAGGGCGGGGACTCTGCAGATACAGGCACTACACACACACAACACACCTGAAGCAAATTGAAAATGATGATTTAGAGGGATTATGTTTGTTTGAGTCTATACATTGTCAATCCCTCTAGGAAGGTACGATTACAACAATTAATGCAATGCAGATTTGACCAATCATCATAGTGTCCTGCAAGTTCCACCAATCACAGCAGTCCCCTGCACAAATCTCATACATGTGGATCTCAATACACTGTCTCAATATTTTATTATCTATTATGTTTTTGTATTTTATTTTTCATCGGCACTGAAAAGACACAGGGTTTGCCTTTGTTACTTTTACCATTAATGCTCTGTGCACTTGTATATATATTAATCTTAATCGAGTTTGTTGTAATACTGAGCAGTTTTTGTAAGATTACATAGAATTCTCAGAACAGAGTGCGCTTTTGTTCTCCCTGAACCAAGTTGCCTTTGATTTTTAATGAATCATACAAAAAGCTACATCACATTTCTTTTTTTTCAATCTTCACTTGCTCCTGCAGTTTTCTAGCAAAAATGCCTAAAATGATTGTAGCATGCATCACTTTTTTTTTTTTTAGAAAAGCTGCCATGAAATCAGGCATTTTAGGCCTCAACAATCCCCCCAAAAGCTCAGAGGGATCACATTGTATTATTTTAAGAATGACTTTTGCAGAAAATTGTACAAGTTCTCTGCCAGCAATACTTGTTTAATGGTACAAAAATCTTATCCGACTGGGCACAGGATTGACTTTTATTTATCAATACTCTGTTAACACGTATCATCTAGAATCATTACAATACAGGAAATATCGTCTGGTAATATCTGTATAGGAGCACATTACTCAAGCCCGCCTTTGAAGTGCTGACACTGGGCAGAGACAGATGCTTTAGTCAGATTCTCTGGATCGCTGGAACCTGACACACATACACACACACTCACACACAGACGGGTATGGAGACGCTGCAGCACACTGACTTGAATGTGTATATGTGCACTGACACACTGTCTTCCCTCAAGGTATTTTGTTTACATGAATGGGAGTTGAGAGAAGCAGATATTTCAGTCCCACTATAGAAAGAAACACACCTGTATTTGTGTCCACAGAGTCACAGACTACAGTCACCACATGACAACTCGTAGTTTGTACAACTGAGACAAACACAAGGAGATTTACACACCCAGACACACTGACAACTGTCTCAGCTCTCTGGATGCAAAGTTGGAGAATGATTTTGTAAAAAAAAAGTGAACAAGGCACAACAATGAGTCTTTTATGAGACATCAAACAGAGACACACATTCCATACTACACTGACGCAATGTCCTACACACAAACACAGCCAGGGGAAAAACAAAAGCATCTTCTCTAACAAACTCTCATTCATAATCACACAGGAACACACATGCTGAACAACTGTGGTCACAAACACACACAAGCAGAAACACTTGTGACAGCAGACAACAGCAGTGCTTCATTGTCTGAAGGCTTAATTACTCTATGATGGCTCCTCCAGCCTAACCTGGCTAATTATGTCCTAGAAAGTCACACAGCGGAGTCAATGGAAGTATTTAAGACAAACAACGAAGACTGAAAAATCACGTGTAATGAGTAAGAGGAGATGTGGGTACAGCAGACTAAATGCAAACTTAAATTAATGGGAAGAAAGCAAGAGAGGATTTGAAAAATAAAAGAGCAAAACCTGGTCTTTTAGCCATACATGGCTGGTTTTTATCAGTCTGTCATCATAAAAATTACACAGCTTCACACTGCTTTAACAAAACACTTGTGTAGGTTTCCTGTTCAATCACAAGTCTTCCTCCAAAATAAGTCTTATATGTAACTGATGACATTTGTAGATTTATTCCAAGTTTGTTTGAAAAAAATCTTATACCGCACATAACTCTGGAAAAACAAATCTGCCAAAAACTCCTTTAATGGCTCTAAAGTAGTCTGCAAATGATGGTGATATTAATTAAAGTGACAGTTTGTGTTATTTGAAGTACTATTATTATTTGAGAGGAATACCAGCACAGAAGCTATAAGAAACGAACTGTTGAGGACTGGGTCGGCAACAACCAAGTATTTTAGCCACTCAAAAATCACTTTGAGAAATCATTATCAGTTTAAGTGTACACTATATTTAGAATATTTTCACCGCTTTGACGTCAGACAGCCCTTTCTCATGGGAAAACACTGCTATACAGGCCAAATACTGCACTCTCTCATCAAACCAAACTTCACGTGTGTGTGGAAAACAGGAGTTGATGATCAACTCCTGCCTAGATCTGGTAGTTTGTTTGTGTTATTGTGTTACTTCATTGAATCCAAAATATCCTTTTAAAACACCAAAGTCATTATTTTTCATATTTGAGTAACAAAGTAACAGGATGAAAATTTCCAGCAGTACATTACTTACAGCTTCCATTCTGGTTCTCCTTTCTGCTTCTCCACACTTGGGGTGTGGCAACTGGTGCCTCATATAACCTGCTTAAAATAATCTGAACTATCCCTTTAATGTTTTATCTATTTAATCCAAAGGTTTGTATTGATGTCTCAAGTCGCAGTAACATTGTTTTAACTGCTTACCTATAACGATGAGTGTGTAGTTGATGTTCACGCTGCCAAACCCGTTGGTAGCCTTACAGATGTAAGTCCCTGCGTCGTCAGTCTCCACCTCTTTGATACGCAGAGCGTGCTGTAACACTCTGAACCGGGTCCAGCCGCTGTGGATGTTGCGGCCATCTTTGGTCCACATGATGAGTGGTGGGGGGTCGCCCTCCACGGGGCAGGGCAGCTTCATGGTGCGACCCAGACGGATGCTCTGCCGGTGGACCACCCGCTCTGACACCCTGGGTGGACCTTAGGAAATAGAGGAGGAAAAGGAGAGTTATTGAGTTTGTGAAATGCTGCAAAACACTTTACATTTTCAGATGAATAAAAGTTTCTTCACTTTCCCTCAAATTCTCTGAGGAATCAAAACCGTCAAAATTTAATAATGATCACTGCATGCATACTCATTGCATCAACACAACAATGGATGGAGGCATTTTAATGAAGCAGGTGTACAAGCAGGTTAAGATGATCTTTCATGATACTTATTCAAATTTTCACCACTATTCTCAGGAGCAAAGAAGCCTCAAAATATGGCATTTAACACACAGGAATGATCCTTTAACCTTAAAAACTTCATAATGGCTAAGCAAAATCACTGACATTTTAACACAGAGAACAATTGATTCCCAGGGAGCAAACACAAAGCTGAGCTAATACGAACTGAGATGTCGTGTCGAGACATAAAATGAGGCGTGACCTTGACCGCTCAGTAGCCGGTCTACTGTGAAACTGCACACTAGAAAAACACAGGGGGTGAAGGAGCAGGATGACTGACTGGGAAAGGTGGGAGGAAATTAGAGAGTGAAGGAGAGAACAAATACGGGTACGGAGAAGGAAGGAAGGTGAGAAGACAAGAAGGAAGGAAATGAAGGGAACGAGGGAGGACGGAATTTAAGGGAGTAAGTCTGAGAGGAGAAAGGGAATGAAATATGGCCAAGTAGGAGAGCAGTACAAAGAAAGACAAACAGGAAGATACAAAGATGGAGTGTAGGAGTTAGCGAGGTTCAGTGCATCTCTGTTTGGCTTCTCATTACTCCTCCTGGGTTAAGACAATAGCCACCAAATATAGAAGTAAAAACACATATAGGGCCACTATGTAGCAAACAAAGTGTCCTAACAGAAAACAAAAGGCAATTGTATGGAGAGCAACCCCTTCAGGTCATGTCCTGCAGTTTAAGAATGATTTAAAGGAAGGACAAAGGGTGTTAACAGAAGCTTATCTAGAAGAATACATATGGTCTGATAAGGATTAAAACATATGTAAACACACCTCAAATATAAACAATTTATTGCCCCTTTTGTCTGATACTTTCTTATCACAAAGAATTAACACAGTCTGGTGCCAGATATTGCATATGGAGACCTTTAATTTGCCCTTGTAGACTTCTACTATTTTGTTGTTTTTACTCAGGTTTTGGTGGTTCACGCAGAAAGAAATGAAAGAGAAGTCAGGATCATACTTGCCAACCCTCCTGATTTTCATCACCCTTGCCTGGTTTCCTCCCAGGGTCACAATTCTCACAAATTTCTCCTAAGTCATGACAAATTTTCACATTTCTTTCATTTTTCTTTCATTTTTATTATTAAGCATTTTTATCTAACAACAGCCTAACTAAAATACTCCTTGAAAAATTGTAATCAAATTTGAAATTGGACTAGGTAAGGCGAAATAGAGAGGGCCCATGTTTTTTTTTCAAGTCGGTTATAGGTTATCTGCAGGCATCTGTTTGCAAAAAATGTCTACTTATTTTGTTATTTTCATTCTTTACAAGTCACCAGAATGCAGGAAATTTTTCAAAGTCCTCCCTATTTTTGATAACAGCAAGAAAATGGATGGATGGAGGTAAAAAATAAAAGCGAGTACATCAAAATGTCAGAAATGATCCCTCAGTGCACATAATTTAATTTGAATTTTGTCTTTGTTTTCTTTTCCACATAAGTGTAGCTGATCTCAGCAACTCGGTGTCTACAATGTTATTATTACTGATGGAATAATGACTAAGACATAAGTTGTAATACATATTTAAGTACAAGTAAAAGACACGTCTTTCACATGAATAATCCTTACTTGGAAAAAAGGAAGAAGTAGGGGGTTAGTATGAGCAACAGTAACCACCAGAGCTTCACAGAAAAATGTGAAAGCTTTCCCATAGGGTCTCAAACTTAAGAAAATTCAAAGAAAATGACCTCATTTTATTGGCCAGCATAGAGCAACTGTCAGCTGTCAACAAAACAAAACTAAATCTGTATTTTTCCTCCATATGTGCAGCTTCAGATGCAGGAGATGAGTAAGGTGAGGTGGAGCAGCATACATGAAGCCGATTATAAAAAGGGAGAACAGTTACAGTAGTCCTCCAGTATTTGCTGTCACGACGGGCTGCTGTTTTAACAGGGGAGCAGGAGGTGGACACAATGATGGATGGAGGTGAAATGTGTGAAAAAGACATTAGTCACACAGAGGTATTCACAGGAGCCTCTCCTCCCTCAGTCCCTCCTCCTCGCTCCTGGACGGGGGAATGTGCCCGTTCAGCTGTATGGCTTTCTCATCAGGGGCCCAACAGCTCGCTCTCCCTCCTTTTCTTACTCTCGACCTCCATTTCTTTCACGTTTCTCATCCTCTAACTCTTTTTGTTATTTCCTTTTTACATATATCTCCCTCTTTAATCTCCTTTCTCCTTTTCTTACTTAACTCCTATTTCTTTCCTCCTGTTGTCCCACTTTTGCTATTTTCCCCCTCCTTTCTCCACACTCTTAGAAGCAAGAGTTCCAAAAGGGTTCTTCCTGAAGGGCCGAGGTTCTACCCAGAACCATTTTTTGAAGAAAGGGTTCAACAAGGGTTGTTTGTAAGACTATTAGACTTTTAGACTAAGACTTTTAGTGGGTGGAAAGGTTCTGGATAGTATCCCCAGACAGAGCTCTTGATGGAACTATTTGGTTCTTGGTTGGTTCTAGATAAAAACCCTTGGTATATAAATAGGTGCACGGTAGAACCCCCTGAATGGGTTCTTGTTTGCACATTTAGAAGGTGGAAAAGTTCTGGACAGAACTCTCAGAGAAGGTTCTGGGTAAAACTATTACACCACAGAAGGGTTCTCTGGAGAACCACTCATAAAGCGTTCGTGGTGAAACATCTCACAGACGGTTCTACTTACATCCCTTTATGTTGGGTTCTAGGTAGAATTCTCTGAAAGGGTTCCAAGTGGAACCTTTATGAAATGTTAAACCAGGAACCAAAAAGGAGGACAAGCCAAAGAACCTTTTACGGTTCTAGTAACAGCTGTATTTCTACAAGTGTATATAAACTGTGTCCCTTTAAACTATTTTTTCATTCTCCATATTTATTTCTTCCTTTCTTTTCTTTCTCCAGCAGATTGAAATCTCATTCCCCTGAACTCTTACGACTCCCCTGCTACCTCTCTCTTTTTTGCCCTTAACCCCTCGCTTCCCCTCACTACCTCCTCCTGTCCTCTGTTTTTCCCTGTCATCACTCTTTTCCCCTCTCTATCTTGCTCCCTGCTCTCTCTTTTCTCTTTCATCACGCACATTCACACCATCCCCTTCGTTCAGAGCAGTATCTCTTCTTTCTTTCTTTCTCTCCGGGGTGATTTACTGGTCTCCTGCCTTTTTCACACACAACTTCCCAAGTTTCTTCCCCAGAGGATCACGGGAGCAGGACCTCTACCTGAACCTCTCAACTTTCGACAGTTAACCTCTCCGACATCTCTTCCACCTATGAAAGGAACACACACCAGCAGCCTCCTGTCCTTCCCTGTCCTCCTCCTCCTCCTCCTCCTCCTCCTGCTCGGTCCATGACCGAAGTAAAGTCTTTTTAAATCAGTCTCTTGGGGTGAAACTCAAGCGATCAATTCTCTTTCACGAGATGCAGGGTCAGTGTGTGTGTGTGTGTGTGTGTTTGCATGTGTAGGTCATTTCTAACAAATATGTGCTGCTGTGAGTGGAAGAAAAAGGCAACAAATATTGTTTATTCTAAGGATGTAAATCACAAGTTTCATCACAATATGATATTATATTGATTCTTTGGACAATAATGCGATATTCGACCATACCATACCATATATCCTATACCATAACATAAAGGTGTATCTCAAAGATGGCGATATAGATAGATGTTTTCACTTTGCATTAATCATACTGGATCGCTGATCAATCTGGATGTAATATTACAACCCTAGTTGGTCAACATTATAATCTTTTGCGGGGGCAGAGCTTAAATGCAGGCAGAAAAAATCCCTAAACATGTTAGGTAGCACTATCTAGCAGGTTTTGTTGGCTTGTCTTTTAACAGTGGCTGAAGAAAATTCAAGTTTTAGGACATACCAGCTGCAACTGCCAGGCAAAAAAACCTGAAGACAATTATGGTTAAACATGATAAGACAAAAGCTGGGAGATGTGTGCAACAAGATAAACTTGCAAAATGTCAAGAAAGAAAATGTTCTCACATCTGTTTTATTTATTAAAGAGGAAAATATGTGATGCGGAAAATAAGTGATCAACTTCTGAAGTCAAGTCTCTCTCCTTTACCGACTTAAGATGAACTTTAATTGACTCTTTAACTCTGCAAAACACACTTTATTTTAACGCTTTAGGGAGACGCAAACCAAACATAACTCACCAAAACTGTCTTGCAAGTTATTCCATAGTTATAACCATCACCAACTCTGGTTTGGTGAAAACTAATCCATAATTCACCGTGTTAAGGACTGTAATACCCAGTCTTATTAATGAATCTGGTTCTACTGGGTGTTTTACTCTTACTCATCCTCCTGGCATAATGCAATGTTCTCCAGCCATCCTGAGCCAGAGCAGCACCTCTGAGACCATTAAATAAGCTAAATAAATACCGGAGATGGACTAAATTGTCAATATATTCGTCCAATTGCACCACCCTATGGCCTATAATCATGGCATCAGCCCAAAAATGGTCTATTGCCTTGTCAAATAATGCTAAATACAGTCTGTGCCTCTTCGTGCTTGTGTATTGTTGCCTGTTTATATGCTGTTTAGAAAAGCTGCTTCTTTGTCTTTGCATGTCTGCATGTGCATGTGGGGCAGAAAAGAAAATTGCAGGCCTTTAGCTTTGGTCTGTTTAGTCCATTTGGGGTTTATGGTGCTCCCTTGCCTGCAACTGGCTCCCCACGACAATCTAAAGCACCTTGAAGATTGTTTGTCTGCCTCCAAAACACACACACACACACACACACACACACACACACACACACACACACACACACACACACACACACACTCCCTCTCCTTCCTCTTATAGGCAGGGAGTGTGTAGGTATGTTATACGTGCACTTTGTCTGGTATTCTGCCTAATGACAGGAAAACACAGCCCACGTCAGACACACATGACTCCCACAGAGGCAGAAGCTTCCAGCTCAGAGCTGCACATCCTCTGCATGGATGGTGGCTGAAGGAGGGAGTCTGAAGGCCAAATAAAGCAAAGCAGAAATCAGTTCACACAGTCTGTTCTTTTCTGGTTACTCCCAAAACAAATGTAAATATACTGCTTAAATTCCATTAATGGGTTAGCCGGACGATTTGTGAAATATCATATCTGTCTGTTCGATATAAAGCCAGAGCCAGAGAACAGTTAGAAAGCTTTGTATAAAAACTTTAAATGGGAAAACAACTAGCCTGACTCTGTCTAAAGGTGTTAAAATCCTCCCTAAAGTTTTTTAGTTCATCTGTACAATGTAAACAGGAAGTATAATGTGGCCATGAAGCTAAAGTTAGCCGTGGGATATAACTTTTGATCTTAATTTGTCAATATTTGGTATGGACTCAAATCACATGACAAATTTGATGACTTTTGACTCAACTTGAAAGAGTCAAAAAAGACTTTAACGGATTTTAAAGGACTTTAACACGAGTGCCTCACGACTTCACTTGGACTTGAGCCTTTTTATATGCATATATAATTTTGGGCTTTTTTTGCCTTTATTATGTAGACAGACAGCTTAAGAATGACAGGAAAGGGGGTAGAGAGAGAGAGGGGGTGACACACAGCAAAGGGCTGCAGGATGGAATTAAACCTGGGCCACTGCAAAGGACTGATAACCTCAGCATATGGAGCAGACGCCTTAATAGGTAGTTGATAAGTTCAAGTATCAATACTTGACACCGTACACTAAGGCCAAACATTATTTAACAGTACGTTATTTAAAATGTGTGCCACAATTAATTCATTTCTGTTCATTTCCTGAATCAACATTTACGCTATTTCTTCTCAGCCAGTCGACACTGATCCACTTTGTTTTGAACCAAACCAACAGCGTCCGATCAAGATGCAGGAGAAAACCATTATGAAATAATGTTACTGTTACCGAGTGCCAGTTGGGAACAAAATGATACCCAACAGAATTTGTTTGCTTAGAAAAACTGCAAAGTGGTCAAGAAAAAATTAATTTCAGTAAGCAAAACATGCCAGTCAAAAATTACAGATGGAGACACAACAACTTCCAACTTCATCTGCACAAAGAATGGGAAATAAAGGCAACAGCTGGGTATCATTTAAAAAATAATGATGTCTTTACCAGTACCAGTACTCTTAAAGTGACACTAATACCATTAGAATACTTTATCTGATGCCTTTTCATTTGTTTTGGTGGCTTCTAGCTGTGGCTGCGTTAGTGGGCCAATAACATACTAATCGAAAAAAACTTTGTTGGTTGACTATGAGCAAAACCATACAAATCATTGTTTTTACAGATCAGGATAAAAAGGATTGAATGGAAGTATCATTTGACTGGAAGAGTTTCTATACTACTCGGTTGGTTGAGTTATATCGATTGCTATCTTGAAGGTATCAAATACCCTAATCAAGACTAATATTAACATTACTGTTGAGCTAATGATGTTAGTTTAACAGCTAAATAAATCTTTAAATCAATGAAACTGGAAACTTGGTTACATTAAGACTTGTTTAGGACATGAGAGATATCCTCACTGTAGGACACACAGTATCTACATTTATGTGTATTGTGTATGTGTGTTAAGATTAGTCTATTACCTTCCTGTCCAGTCTAGATTTAATGAATACAGTTGACTATAGTCCATTGTGAGTCTATGACAGTCGAATTCAGCTCAGTCTGTTTTCATCTAGTCATGTCCAAGTAAGAGTGGATCAGCTTTTGTTTATTTGTCCAGCTCTGTATCATCTACGTCAATCTATAGACATCAATTCAGATACTAGCCATTACACTCAAGTTCAGACAGACTGTTTTTCTTGCTTTAGAAAACAAATACTACCAGTACACCTTTGCATTTTCACACACTGACATTAGCAGATATAACACAGTAGAGTTTAGTATGTTTTCTTTGGTCTCCTGTTCTACATACTTCTTTGAAATTCAAAGATTGCTGCCAGCTGATGTCTCAGCACAGTGATACTTGTTTGAATCAGACTTACTAATGCCTTTTACAGACATTTTCTTCAATGCAAAAAGAAAATCAATCAAATAACTGGCTGATAAAGTAGGATTTGTGATATATTTTACATTTGGGGGACAGCTATAAACATCTACTCTTCACTGTAAGAACGAAAGCAGTCATGAAATAGTTGCAGCATCCAAATTCTTTGTCATTTGTGTAAGTGCTGAAAAAATATCTGCTAATTTAGTAAATTCTTTGTGTTGCATATTTTGGCAGTGTGTGACAGCTGGGACTGCCCTTTATGTTTTGGTTTTGGACGGAGAGTTGGGTTTTTAATGCCCTTAACGTTCCACTGGTCTTAGAGTCAGATGGGTCTGCAGAGTCCAACACAACGTTGTTGTTGGCAGGGAAGGGAGACTGGAGCGAGAGGGGAGAGCCGAGGAATGCTTTTGATGGAGAGCACTTAACAGCGGGACACAGCGTTGATGTACTGCGCAAGGTAGAGGTGTGTGTGTGTGTGTGTGTATGTATGTGTGTGTGCATGCATGCTGAGCTACAGTATGCTGTGTGTGTTGCACTGGAGAGGTCATCATTATTATCGGATCAGTTATAAAAGTAACATTTACCCCTTTCTTTCTGTCTTGTAATTTTAACTTAGCTCGGAGTTTATGAAGTAGGTACAAGGTTTATCCTTTCGCAATGCGCGTCAATGAGAATTTGTGTGCGCGCGACTCAAATTACTCCAATACCCGTAAGTCTGCTATTTATGCAGCGCTTTCAGTGAGACCCTGTAATACCCTGCTGGTGTGGTTGTGTACACTGTAAAACTTCATACATGAATTTAATGGAATCAACTAATCTTTTCTTATTAACTTAAAGGAGCAATATGTAACAATTGTGCATCCAAAAATGAGAACTGCTGTCCAAATGATGATGAGTTGGAGCAATAATCGGTACATTAAATAGGTTAAAATCATACTTAAAATACATTCTATGGTTGAAATGAGTTGTTCTTCCTGGCCCCCTCCCGCACAACATTGTAAATTGACAGTAACAACCAACAGCTAGTCCTAAATTGTAAGTTGATCAGATGTTTGTAACTGTCAGTTGTTTGTCAATGTAAACTTGAGCCTGATATCCTACAAACAAAAGCCCACTGCTCTGAAAATACACTCTGGAGTTTGAGTTCAGTCACTGCCTGTCAGACTCCATTAACATGTTGTTCAATTTAACTGTTACAAACATCTACTCCTTCTAAAAGATTATTAATTCTTATTATTAATTCATAAACAGACTCTAACTCATTCAGAAAACTTTCAGCATGAACTTAAACTCTAAAAAATGTGAAAGGGGCAAAGAAAAACAATTATTTTGGACAGCATAAAAAGTTCAAAGAGGGACACTGCAGCTCCAGTGTTGTCAAAGAAGCAAGTATTTCAACTTAACATGTTTCCTGAAGCTCTGATGACACATCATGGTCATTTTATGATTTATTACAGTGAATATATTATAGATTTCTCCTCTTCTGAATGAGTTATTCTAACTTGAAGTCTTCTGACTTAAAATGATGAGTTGAATGAATGTACTGTACAGAGATCAGTCAACTTCCACCAGCTTCCCAGCATGCATTGTTGGAGCGTTAAAACTCTCCTCTCCTCCAACTGAGAAAATGTAAGAGGAAATCAAATTTGGTGGAAATGTGACTGATAAGTTGTTGGTTCAATTTAATATCTTAAAGGGGCTGTTTACTCCCAAATCAAAAATACATGGAATTTCCT